>NW_024103471.1:38892-62962 GCF_003945595.2 Pipra filicauda | reverse complement strand
AGGAAAGGAAAGGAAAGGAAAGGAAAGGAAAGGAAAGGAAAGGAAAGGAAAGGAAAGGAAAGGAAAGGAAAGGAAAGGAAAGGAAAGGAAAGGAAAGGTTCAGAGAGGAAAGGAAAGGTTCAGAGAGGAAAGGAAAGGTTCAGAGAGGAAAGGAAAGGTTCAGAGAGGAAAGGAAAGGTTCAGAGAGGAAAGGAAAAGAGAAAGAGAAGGAGAAGGGGAAGGAGAAGGGAAAGGAGAAGGGAAAGGAGAAGGGAAAGGGGAAAGGGAAAGGGGAAAGGGAAAGGGGAAAGGGGAAAGGGGAAAGGGGAAGGGGAAAGGGAGGAATCCCCCAAGCTGCAGGGAGAGGTGGGATGGGAACAGGAGCTTCCCTGGAGCTCCACTCAGACAGGAACAGCCAAGGATGAGGAGCCAGCACAGCTCCAGAATCCACACAAACTCAGATTGTGGAAAACGGACCCGGAAAGGACCTTCTGGAGATGCCCAATCCAACCTCCTGCTCCCGGCAGAGCTTGACTCCAGCCTGGATCAGGATGGCTGGGATGGGATCCTGCTGGGTCGTGTTTGGAGTGTTTTCCAGGACAGAGGTGTCCCGACCTCCCCGTATCCCACCCCGGGGCTGCACCGCTCCCATGGGAAAGAACACGCCTTCCCTAGGGAGAATATTCCCGGCTGTGCCTCGTCCCTGTTGCCTCTGATCCCATCCCACGGGATGGCAGGTGAGCCCCCCCTGCAGAGCTGCCTCCAGCTCTGCATCCCAACATTCCTGAAGGATGGGGAGCTGCTGGAGTGAATCCAGAGGGGACACGGAGCTGCTCCCAGGGCTGGAGCCCCTCTGCTCTGGAGCCAGGCTGGGAGAGCTGGGAATGTTCCCCTGGAGAAGGGGAAGGATCCAGGGAGACCTTGGAGCCCCTTTCAGGGCCTGAAGGGGCTCCAGGAGAGCTGGAGAGGGACTGGGGCCAAGGGCTGGAGGGACAGCACCCAGGGAATGGCTTCCCAGGGTTAGGTGGGAGAGTGGGAAGGGATTCCTGGCTGGGAGGGTGGGGAGGGGCTGGGCTGGAATTCCCAGAGGAGCTGTGGCTGCCCCATCCCTGGGAGTGTCCCAGGCCAGGTTGGATCCCCCTGGGATGGTGGGAGGTGTCCCTGCCCATGGCAGGGGGTGGCACTGGATGACCCTCAAGTCCCTTCCCACCCAAACCATTCCCAGATTCCACGACTCCAGAGCCGCCAGCCAAAGAGTTTGGGACTGGATAAAGCCCACAGTGACCCCCTCCTGCCTGATCCAGAGGCACTGCTGGGTCTGGAAGCACGTTTGGATCCAGCCTGTCCCTCTCCGAGGACACCCGGACGAGGCCGGGGCAGGATCCTGGTGCAGACCCAGCCCTGGGGACGGGGACATTCCCCCCATCCCGGACGGATTCCCCACCGGGAGCCGCAGGAGCTGATCTCAGCCTCTATCCCTTGGATCATCCCAAGCTTTTTTTCTCCTGGAGGAGCTCCTGCTGTGCGGGGAGAACCCCGGGATCCCCAGGAGGGAACCGATTCCCGGCTCGGACAGGGATAACCGTGGGGGTGCCCGGCCAGCCCCGGCTCCTTCCCTGGAAAAGCGATTCCGGGAGCAGGGAGGCAGAGGATGGGGAGGGCAGCAGGGCCCTGCGGGGCCGGGTTTACGGGAGGATTCTTTGGGATAATCGGAAAAGCAGCGCCGGCTCTCCCTCCGTCCCCAGGGGGAGCCGCTGGGTGTGCGATCCCCTCCCGGTCCCCTCCCGCCTCCTCCCAGCGGCTCCCGGGCCTGGAAAATCCCGGCCCGCCAAGGGGATGGGATTACCGAGAAAACAAAGGCCTTTATTAAAAAAAAAAAAAAAATAAAAGGGGGAAAAGGGGAAGGGGGGGGGCAGGTCGCGAGATAAGTTTTTTTCCAGGCTTTTGGCTCCGCGCGAGGCTTTTGGAGCTTGAGTTTCCATCCTTTCCATGCCTGGGTGGGTTCCCCCCTCCCCTCTCCCTCTCCCTCACTCTGGAAGTGCCCTCGGAGCCTCTCCAGCGCTCCCAGCCTGCTCCCAGCCTCCCAGTCCGGCAGGCAAGGGGGGGGGAACCAGCACCCCCCCGGGCTCTCCAGACGGGATTCCTGTGGGAGAGCCCCCCTGGGATTGGGAATGTGCCCCCTGGGAAGGTCCAAACCCTTCCCTAAAGCTTCTCTGGGGAAGCAGGGCAGAGCTCAGGTGGGACATTCCTCACTGGAACACCAGGAGACACACCCCCCTCGCACACTCTAAATCCACTTTTCCCAAAAAAAAACATGTGCTGGAAGCCGACGGGGAATTCCGGGATAAGGGAAAGGCACCAGGGTGGGTTTGGGGGTCCCAGCCAAGAGGGTAGGGCCAGGTTCGACCCTCTGGGCTTTGCAGAGGCTGGAGGGGAACAGCGTGTCGGGAATAGCGCCGGGAAAAGTTGGGAACGACGGGGAGGCTCCGCTCCGAAGGGCTCGTTCCACCAGAGGGCGGAAGAAATGCTGGATACGCCAAATCCCTGCAAATCTCCCCAAAACCTGCCCTCCCCCGGCGGCTGCTGCCTGGAATCAGGGCTGAGGAGCCTCCTGGGAATCCCTGGAAAGGGGGGATCCAACCCAGGGACCAGCAGGGGCTTCTCTGCCCCCAACTCCAGCATGGAGCAGGGAATGGGATTGATCCAAACTGAAGCTCAGACTGGAGAAGGGAAAAGGAGAGGGAACGGGCTGAGCTGCACCAGCTCCCTGGGCCCTGCCCGGGCTGAGGGAACAGCTTCCCACATCCCCAGCTTCCCAGATCCCCAGCTTCCCACATCCCCAGCTTCCCACATCCCCAGCTTCCCAGATCCCCAGCTTCCCACATCCCCAGCTTCCCAGATCCCCAGTTTCCCAGATCCTAAGCTTCCCAACTTCCCAGCTTCCCAGATCCCCTGCTTCCCAGTTTCCCAGATCCCAGCTTCCCAGCCCAGGCAGAGCTGGATCCCCCTACTTATCCTGCAAAAAGCACATCCCGTTCCTGACTGCACAGTCCTGTGGAATCAGGGAATTCCAGGATGGAAGGGACCTTCAGGATCATCCATTCCCACCCCCTGCCACGGGCAGGGACACCTCCCACCATCCCAGGGGGATCCAACCTGCCCTGGGACACTCCCAGGGATGGGGCAGCCACAGCTGCTCTGGGAATTCCATCCCAGCCCCTCCCCACCCTCCCAGCCAGGAATCCCTTCCCACTATCCCCCCTAACCCTGGGAAGCCATTCCCTGGGTGCTGTCCCTCCAGCCCTTGGCCCCAGTCCCTCTCCAGCTCTCCTGGAGCCCCTTCAGGCCCTGGAAGGGGCTCCAAGGTCTCCCTGGATCCTTCCCCCTTCTCCAGGGGAACATTCCCAGCTCTCCCAGCCTGGCTCCAGCAAAGATTCCAAGGAGCAGCAACACCTTTGCCATAAATCAAGGAATGGAACTGCCCTTCCAGGGGCACAAACCCCTCGGGGGTGAAGGAAAAGCCAAGCAGGACAGATCCCACATTGTTCCTGGAGTGGTGTGGGATCCCTGGGAACAGCTCTAGAGTGGTGTGGGATCCCTGGGAACAGCTCTGGAGTGGTGTGGGATCCCTGGGAACAGCTCTGGAGTGGTGTGGGATCCCTGGGAACAGCTCTGGAGTGGTGTGGGATCCCTGGGAACAGCTCTGGAGTGGTGTGGGATCCCTGGGAACAGCCCTGGAATGCTGTGGGATCCCTGGGAACAGCCCCTTGGAATGCTGGGGTCCCTGGGAAAACCCTGTGTGGGATCCCTGGGAACAGCCCTGGAATGCTGTGGGATCCCTGGGAACAGCTCTGGAATGCTGTGGGAACACTGGGATCAGCCCTGGGGTGGTGTGGGATCTCTGGGAACAGCCCTGGAATGCTGTGGGATCCCTGGGAACAGCTTTGGAATGGTGTGGGATACCTGGGAACAGCCCTGGAATGCTGTGGGATCCTTGTGAACAGCCCTGGAATGCTGTGAGATCCCTGGGAACAGCCCTGGGGTGGTGTGGGATCTCTGGGAACAGCCCTGGAATGCTGTGGGATCCTTGTGAACAGCCCTGGAATGCTGTGGGATCCCTGGGAACAGCCCTGGGGTGGTGTGGGATCCCTGGGAACAGCCCTGGAATGCTGTGGGATCCCTGGGAACAGCCCTGGAGTGGTGTGGGATCCCTGGGAACAGCTCTGGAGTGGTGTGGGATCCCTGGGAACAGCCCTGGAGTAGTGTGGGATCCCTGGGAACAGCTCTGGAATGCTGTGGGATCCCTGGGAACAGCCCTGGAATGCTGTGGGATCCCTGGGAACAGCTCTGGAATGGTTTGGAATCCCTGGGAACAGCCCTGGAGTGGTGTGGGATGTCTGGGAACAGCCCTGGAATGGTGTGGGATCCCTGGGAACAGCCCTGGAGTGGTGTGGGATCCCTGGGAACAGCTCTGGAGTGGTGTGGGATCCCTGGGAACAGCTCTGGAGTGGTGTGGGAACACTGGGAACAGCCCTGGAATGCTGTGGGATCCCTGGGAACAGCCCTGGAGTGGTGTGGGATCCCTGGGAACAGCTCTGGAATGCTGTGGGATCCCTGGGAACAGGGGCTTTATGACCTTTGGAAGGAGGGCAGAAATTCAGGATGAAAAGGATGTCTCGAGGTTGGCCAGGGAGAAAATGGGAAAGGCCAAATCCCAGCTGGAATTATTCTGGATGCTGCTGCGACACAACTGAATGTGTTTCTCTGAATCCATTGGCAACAAAAAGGGGGGACAAGGGGAAGCTCCATCCTTTATGGGATGGAGAGGGAAACAGGGACAAAAGATGAGGAAAAGGCTGTGGAACTTCCTGACTTATTTGCCTCAGCTGGGAAGGGTCTGGATTCCCAAATTCCCAGCCCTGCCAGCTCCAGCCTGAACTGCAATCCGGGCCCTTCCCTCCTCCACTCCCCTCAGGACGTGGGAACACCAACCTGCAGCAATTCCAGCTCTCCCAGTGCCTCCCCACTCTGGGACAAACCCCAGGCCAGGCTTGGAAAAAAGAGCTGGGATGTGAAGCCACAGAATTCCTTCTGGATTAGATCCCAACCGGCCTCTCGGACCAGTGGCACTTTTAGGGCTTGAACTCCACATTTGAGCTCGTCCTTGGCTGCACTTGAAGAGGTTTCCACCCCCAGGGAAACGGGGATCTCTACGAGGGACGATCCCCGTGGGATCCCTCGGGATCTCCGGAGGGACAGGACGTGGCAGCACCAAGACAGGGCTCGAGTTTGAGCCTGGAATGAAGAGGATCCGAGCCAGAATCTTCCCAGGCAAAGCCCGGAGCAGGACAAAGCCCCCGCTGAGCTGGGACTGTGCTGCCAGACCTGGATCCTGGAGGATCCAAGCTCAGCAATTCCCGGGATTCTGACTCTGTCCTGGTGTCCTGGTGTGTCCCTGAGCTGTGCTGCTGCAGGAGCCGAGCTCCTGAGGGCGGGAGAGGGAATTCCAGCCCCTCCAGGGCACGTCAAGAGCCCGACATTTCCCTCCCTGGGGGCCAAAGGGAATTTATCCCGTTTATCCTGGAGCCGGCAGAGCTGCCAACAGGGCAGGAATGGGGAGGCTGGCACGGGAAGAGCTTCCCTCACACACCCTTCCTCACCTTCCCAGGGTGATCCAACCTGGTCTGGGACACTCCCAGGGATTGGGCAGCCACAGCTCCTCTGGGAATTCCATCCCGGCCCCTCCCCACCCTCCCAGCCAGGAATCCCTTCCCACTATCCCACCTAACCCTGGGAAGCCATTCCCTGGGTGCTGTCCCTCCAGCCCTTGGCCCCAGTCCCTCTCCAGCTCTCCTGGAGCCCCTTCAGGCCCTGGAAGGTTTGATTTGGCTTTTCCTCCACAGTTCCCAACTTGGGAAGAGGCACCAACCCTGGGCACAGACCCTTCCTCACACCCCCTCCTCCTCCTCCTCCAGGAGAAGAGGTGCCTGGAGCAGGGCTGGAATCAGCACTTGGATTCTCCCTGCCTGTGTTTTTGGGGAGGTGGGATGGGACCCCCAGAGCCGCCTGTCCCTCAGCACCAGGAGATGCTGGTCCTCACCCCCCTCGAAACAGAGAGCAGAGAGCCCCCCTCCCAAATCCAGGGGGGGAATTAAAGGGTCACAGAGCCCTTACTTGTGGTTTGGGGGGGGAATCACTGCCGGGGCCTTCATCTTCGTCCTCTTCTTCCTCCTCCTCCTCGGGGTCGCTGCTGTCGCTGCCCGAGTCCTCCAGCCCCGAGTAGACGCTTTCCTCGCTCTCCTCACTGTCTGTCAGCTCCTCACTGACCTCGGGGGGGCTGGTCTGGGAGAGAACAGCGTGGGGGGGTCACGGTGGAGACCCCTGACCACGGTGGAGACCCCTGACCACGGCAGAGACCCCCAATCGTGGTGGAGACCCCCGATCGTGGTGGGGCCACACGGCCCGGCCTGGGTGCCCTCGCTGGGCTGGGACAGGGTCTGACCCCCCCCTTGCCCGGTCTCTTTACTGGGATTGGGTCTGAGCCCCCCCCTCTCGCTGTGGGTCCCCCCATCGGGGCCAGACCCCCCCCCCCACGCTCTCTGGTCGTCCCGATGGGATTGGGATCCGATCCCCCCCCCTCCCCAGTGCCACGTCCCCCTCCCATCCAGGAGCGGGGCAGACCCCCCTTCCCCGACACTGCCGGATCCCAGCAGACACCCCCGCACTGCCGGGTGTCCCCCCCAAGGACCAGCCCCCTCCCCACGGCCCTGTGCCCCCACCCAGGACCGAGCCAGACCCCCCCCCTCCACTGCTGGGTCCCCCCCTCCAAAACTGAACATCCCCCCCCCCCCATTGCCGGGTGCCCCCACCCCGGACAGGGCCGGTCCCCCCCCATATTGCCGGGTCCCCCCATCCGGAGACGGGGCACCGCGGGTCCCTCACACCGGGGTCGAGCCCCCCCCGCTCCTGGGACCCCCCCCAGTGCCCCCCTCGGCCCGCACCCCCCACCCCCCATTCCCGTGTCCCCCCCCAGCAGGACGGGCCCGACCGGCCCCCCCATTGCCGCGTGTGTCCCCCCGGGTGCCGAGCACCCCCCTGGCGTGCCCACAGCCCCGTTCCCATGGCAACAGCCCCCCCCCCGGGCCCCCCGGACCTGCTCCATGTCCCGCGGCCCCGCGTGCGCCGAACCACGTGGGCAGGGTCAGGGGGCACGACACGCCCCCGCCTCGCGCCGCTTCCGCCCCCAGCGGCCCCCACAGACACGGCGGGCGGGGGGGTTCGGTGGTCCCGGGGCCGGGAGTGATGAAAGGGGGGGGGCAATAACGGGGGGGACGGGACGGGGGGGGTTAAAGGGGACGCGGAAGAACCATCAGAGGGGAGTTGGAGAACAGTGCGCATGCGCGGTCCTGGCTTCAAGGCCGCCTCTGCGCATGCGCGAGGCGGGAGCCACGCCAGGGTAGGGCTGGCGGCGGGAAAGGGGCGTGGCCTAGAAGGGGAGCGGCGGGTTCGGCGCATGCGCACGGCGGGAGTCCCCTGAGGCGGGGCCGCCAGCAGGCGAGGGGCGTGGCTAGGCCCGAGGGAGGCGTGTCCTGCATAGAGACCCGCCCACACGCTGTCGGTTATGAGCAGTGGTCGTGGCCAGGTTGGTTTTGGGGCGTGGCCGTGTGAAAGCCCCGCCCAGACACTGCCAAATATGGGCACGGGTGTGGCCGTGTGAGACAAAGGGGCGTGACCGGACCCTAAGGGGGCGTTTCCGTGCTAGAGCCCCGCCCAGACAGTGCCGACAATGGCCAGGGGGGCGTGGTTTTGTGAGCAGGGGGATGTTTCACTGGCCGCAGGGGGCGTGTCCAGATTAATGAGGGGGCGTGTCTGGCCATTAGTGGGCGTTCCCTTGCAATGACCCCTCCCACCCTCCTTAGGCCAGAGAGGCTAGGAGGCGTGGCCAGTTGTAGAAGGGGCGTGGCCAGGGCAGGGCAGCACTCAGGTGCTGCCAGCGATCAGCATGGGCTTGTCCTCCTGCCGTGGGGGGCGTGGTCCAGGCCTTGAGGGGGCGTTTCCTTGTGGAAGCCCCAGCCAGCCCATTTAGTCAGGCTGCCTGAGGAGACCAGGCAAGGGGGCGTGTCCCCGCCCTAGAGCCCCACCCACACAGTAGACAGGGGGCGTGTCCTCCTGTCCTTCCGCATCGGTGGGCGAGCTCAATCTCCGCCCAGCCTATTTAGATTGCGGCCAGGGGGCGTGGCCATGAAAGGCAGGGGGCGCGTCCCCACCCCAGAACCCCACCCAGGCACTGCAAGGAATGGGCAGGGGGCGTGTCCTTTCACATCAGTGGGCGTGTCCATCCCCTCAGCGGGCGTTCCCCTGCGGAAAAAAACCCACCCACACCCTGCCAGTGTACAGTCGCAGGAGGGGGCGTGTCCTCTCCACTACGGGGGCGTTCCCTCTGCCGGAGCCCCGCCCCCGCGAAGTGGGCGCGGCCATGCAAAGCAGGTGGGCGTGTCCCCCCTTTTCGTTGCCCTCTACGGGAGGAGGGCGGGGCCTCGCGCCGGGTGGGCGTGTCCTCCGCCCCGCCTGGGCGTGTCCGCGCACGCGCCCTCCCCTCCTTCCGCCTCGGCCCCGCCCCTCTCCCTCACAGCGCTCCCCCCCCAAGATGGCGGCGGCCATGCCGCGCCCCGCGGGCCCCTCCGCTCCTTCCCCGCCCGCGCCTTCCCGCCCCTTTTAACCCCCTTAAACCCCCTGCCCTTCGCCCCCCAAACGATCCCCACACGGCTCGGCTGCGCGGCCATGGATGGCCCCGGCGCGGCGGCGGCGGGGGGAGCGGGCCCCGGCGGCGGCCCCTGCAACGTGCCCGCCTTCCTCACCAAGCTGTGGACGCTCCTGGAGGATCCCGACACCGACTCTCTCATCTGCTGGAGCCCCGTGAGTGTCCCCCCCCAAAAAAAAAAAACCTTAAAAAGCCGAGGCCCCGGGACTTGGCCCCCGGTGCCGAGGCCCTGGCGATTCCCGCCGCGATTCCTCACTTAAATCCTTATTTCTGTCCTCATTCCCTTGCTTTTTAACCCTCTAATTATTTAATATCCCCCCCCCCCCTCACAGGCCGCGCGTGCGGCTCCAGATAGCGGAGCTGCCGCTCCCGATAGCGAAAAAGGTGGGAGAGATAAGGAGCAAAAAAAAAATAAACACGGCTGGGAATGGGATGGGGGAGGGTGGTGGGTTTTTTATTTTATTTTCCCGAGGTTTTTGGGGGGGTTTTTTTGGATCTCGGCAGATCCGGTTGTGGGTTTATGTGACTCGCGTGGGGTTGCCGGTGGAGGTTTGGGAATGGCAGGAATGGGAATTTTTGGGGGGGGGGCGATGGGAATCAGCGGGGTCGTTGTAGGGAGAAGGGATTGGGAGAGCTGGGAATGTTCCCCTGGAGAAGGGAAGGATCCAGCGAGACCTTGGAGCCCCTTCCAGGGCCTAAATGGCTCCAGGAGAGGAACTTGGGACAAGGGCTGGAGGAACAGCACCCAGGGAATGGCTTCCCAGGGTTAGGTGGGATAGTGGGAAGGGATTCCTGGCTGGGAGGGTGGGGAGGGGCTGGGATGGAATTCCCAGAGGAGCTGTGGCTGCCCCATCCCTGGAAGTGTCCCAGGCCAGGTTGGATCCCCCTGGGATGGTGGGAGGTGTCCCTGCCCATGGGACTGGATGATCTTTAAGATCCCTTCCCACCCAAACCATTCCAGGATTCCGTGATCAGTCCGTGGGACCTGCTGAGGTGCATCCCAGGCTCCTGAGGGAATTGGCTGCTGGAGTTTCCAGGCCGCTTTTCCATCACGTTTGGGAAGTCCTGGCAGGCAGGGGAAGTCCCAGGGGAGTGGGAAAAGGGTTCAAGGATTCCCCTCTTGGAACCCCGGAGAAAAAAGGAGCTGAGGAACTTCCAACCTGCAGCTCTGGGGCTTCCCAGCATTCCTGAAGGACGGGGAGCTGCTGGAGGGAATCCAGAGGGGACACGGAGCTGCTCCCGGGGCTGGAGCCCCTCTGCTCTGGAGCCAGGCTGGGAGAGCTGGGAATGTTCACCTGGAGAAGGGGGAAGGATCCAGGGAGACCTTGGAGCCCCTTCCAGGGCCTGAAGGGGCTCCAGGAGAGCTGGAGAGGGACTGGGGCCAAGGGCTGGAGGGACAGCACCCAGGGAATGGCTTCCCAGGGTTAGGTGGGATAGTGGGAAGGGATTCCTGGCTGGGAGGGTGGGGAGGGGCTGGGATGGAATTCCCAGAGGAGCTGTGGCTGCCCCATCCCTGGGAGTGTCCAAGGGCAGGTTGGATCACCCTGGGATAGTGGGAGGTGTCCCTGCCCGTGGCAGGGGGTGGGAATGGATGATCCTTGAGCTCCCTCCCATCCCAAACCATTCCAGGATTCCATAAATAGCCTTTCCTCGTGTCTCCAGGGAAAGAAAGTCGCCAAATCCTTTCCATCTCTCGTTTCCCAAAGGATTTTTCCAAGCCTCCCAATCATGGTGCTGGTGTCCAGAGGGGATTCCCGACCCTTCCATCCCTCCCTTTGGAATTCCCACCCAGCTCTGGGGCTGCTGGTTTGGTTTGGGCAGAGCTCCTGTGGGTGAGGGGGGAAAAGGTGGGATAGGGAGACTCATCCGCTGCTTTTCCATCCCAGGGAGTGCCACTCTGAGGGATAAGGAGGTTTTCCAGCTCCTTTATCCCGTTGTTTTTACGGATGGATCCTCCAGGCCTTGGCAGGGGCTCAGGAAGGGGGGGGGTTTGAACAGATAAAACTCTTAAAATTTATAGTTATTAAGCCCTAAACGTGGATTGTTTTCCCCTGGGGGGGGAGCAGAGTCCTCCTGGCTCGGCTCTCCCAGCCCCTCCTTTATCCCTGGGGCTGCAAATCCACCTCCTGGGAGCCTGGATCTCTGGAAATCCCAGGAAAAGTTCGCTTTTCCCTGGAAGGGTTCAGTCCTTTTTCCTCGTGTTGGTTCAGGGTGTGACCCCAGAGCAGAGGGGTTGGTTCCCAGCCTGCCCCGGGGGGGTTATTCCAGCTTGGTCTTCATTCCTTCCTTTCCGTTTCCTTGGGAAACAGGTGGAAAGACGGAGCCACAGGGATCCAGGAGTCTGGATTTCCCGGCGGCTGCAGTGAGGAAAAGGAGCTTTTGGGGGCTTTTGAGGCAAATCCCAGTCGGTGGAAAGCAGGAAAATCGACTTGAGGGGGAGGGAAAGGAGCGGGAAAGGCTTTGGAAACCCCACAGTTTGCGGGAAGGTTGGTCAGCTTTTCCTTGGGAATCCTCGGCTCCCTTTTTTTTTCCCAGATTTCCTCGGCTTTGGGGCTTCTCCCTCCCCTCCAGGCAGAGCTGGTGGGTCACCCCTGGAGCACAGGGAGGTTTTCCAGGTCTGTCGAGTCCCAGCATCCCCAGATCCCACCCTGTCCCCTCCCGTGCAGCTTTTCCCTGCGGAAACTCCGGGATTTGCTGATCCCAGAGGCCGGAATTCCTGCGGGAAAGCACCCAAGGCCTCTGCCCTGGGTCTGGAGCAGCCTCGGAGCTGTTTTCCAAAGGGCTCCAGGAGGTTCCAGGTGTGTTTTCCTCGTGCTTTCAGACCTGTTGGTGCTTTCTCTGGAATCCTGGAATGGGTTTGGGTGGGAAAGGATCTTAATCCCCATCCAGCTTCCCCCCTGTAGTGGGACACCTCCCACCATCCCAGGGGGATCCAACCTGCCCTGGGACACTCCCAGGGATCCAGGGGCAGCCACAGCTGCTCTGGGAATTCCATCCCAGCCCCTCCCCACCCTCCCAGCCAGGAATCCCTTCCCACTATCCCCCCTAACCCTGGGAAGCCATTCCCTGGGTGCTGTCCCTCCAGCCCTTGGCCCCAGTCCCTCTCCAGCTCCTCTAGGCCCTGGAAGGAGTCTGGAGCAGCCTCAGGAAGAGGCTTTATCCTGGTAAATCCCAACACTTTTCCCTATTTTTGTGCCCTTGGCCCCTCCGGGGGCCCAGGGCTGGGAATTCCCTGCCTTGTCCTGGCTTTGTGGAATTCCCTGCCTTGTCCTGGCTTTGTGGAATTCCCTGCTTTTTTCTGGGTTTACAGACATTTTCTGCCTTTTTCTCTGTTTAGGGCATTCCCTAGTTTAGGGAATTCCCTGCCCTTTTCTAGGTTTGAGGAATTCCCTGCCTTTTTCTGGGTTTAAGGAATTCCCTGCCTTTTTCTGGGTTTAAGGAATTCCCTGCCCTTTTTCTGGGTTTAAGGACATTCCTTGCCTTTCCCTCTGTTTAAGGGATTCCCTGCCTTTTCCTACATTTAGGACATTCCCTGCCTTTTTTCTGGGCTTAGAGGATTCCCTTCCTTTTTCCCTCTTTAGGGAATTCCCTGCCTTTTCCTAGATTTGGGGCATTCCCTGCTTTTTTCCAGCTTAGAGAATTCCCTGCTTTTTTTTCCTGCCTTTGATGAATTCCCTGCTTTTTTTAGGTTCAGGGCATTCCCTTCCTTTCTCTACCTTAGGGAATTCCCTGCCTTGTTCTATCTTAGGGAATTCCCTGCCTTTTTCCGGGTTTAAGGAATTCCCTGCCTTGTTCTAAGGTTAGGACATTCCCTGCCTTTTTCTAGGCTTAGAGGATTCCCTTTTTTTTTTTTTTTAGCTCAGGGAATTCCCTGCCTTTTTTTCTCTCTCTGAAGGAATTCCCTTCCTTTTTTTTTTTCCCAGGCTCAGGAGATTCCTCCCTTTTCCCTCAGCTCAGGGCTCCCCATCCCGGGAGGATCCCAGTGCTCTGCCCCCACTCCCAGCACAGCCAGTTTTCCCTTTCACTTGGAAAACCCATGGAATTTTGACTTAATTTCCTTTAATTTCACCTGAACTTCCTTCTCTCCTGCTCTTTTCCCGCATTTTTCCCAGGCTGGGCCTTCCCTTCCCGTTATTCCCTTTGGAATTCCAACTTGGTGCCTCCTGTCCCCCTGGATTCCCTCTGAACCCCCTTTTCTCCAGGCTGAGCCCCCCCAGCTCCCTCAGGAGTTCTCCAGACCCTTCCCAGCCCCGTTCCCATCCCTGGCCACGCTCCAGCCCCTCCATGATCCCTCTTTCCTTCCCAATCCCCCCGGGATGGTCACCTCAGGACACCTCTGGGGCATCCACGGCCCCTTTGCCAGAGGAGGAACCCAAAGGAAAACCCCCCCCTGAGCCCACCAGGTCCCCCCAGCCCTGCCCGTGTCCCCAAGTGCCACCTCCCCAGGGATGCTCCATCCCCCCCCAGGGATGGGGATCCAGGGCTGGGCAGCCCTTCCCAGCAGGGATTTTTCCCAATATCCCAAATAAACCTCCCCTGGCACAACTTTCCCCTCGTCCTGTCCCTCGTTCCCCGTCAGGGAACCGAATTGTTGGAGAGGTCTGATCCGTCACCGCCGGGACATCAGGGAATTCCACAGGGATCATCCTCCTCTCCCACGCTGGTGCAGCCAGGAATTCCTGCTGCTTTTATTCCTTTATTCCCTTTTTTGGTTCGTTGTGGCTTTCCCGATATCCGGGTGTAGCCCCGAAGGTTCTCCCGGTTCTGATCTTAATTCTGGATTTAATGATGGATTTAATTACAGATTTGATTCAGTGCTCACTTTAACCGTGGGATTTATCAGCCCAATCTCCCACGAATCCAGCACGAGGTTTTTGGAAACAAACACGGATTTTTCCATCATCCCAAGGGCTGTGGGGGTTTTTTTTGGGGGGGGATGCCTGGAAGGGCTCCACGTCCCGCTGTGACTCCACCAGGACTCGGGTTTTCAGCGGAGTCACCGTTTGCTGCTCTCCCTCCCTCTGGATCTCCCACAGATCCGGGTCTGGGATCACCATTCCCAGTGCCGGAACAGTTGGAAAACAGGCTCGAACCTTTGATTTGTTGCTCCAAAGCCTGGCTTTTCCTGCTTATTTCACAGCCTGGAGTAATTTGTTGTCCCAAAAAGCCGGAGATTTGAGGGGATAGTTGGGAAGTGGGATTTTGGGAATGGGGGAGGGGGGGGGAATTGATGCAGTGGAAAGTGTCCCTCTGGAATTGCAGAGCTGGAGGAGCTGGGATGGTCTGGGTGGCTCTGGAAGCTCTGGGAATGCTCCTGCCAGGAGGGTGCAGAGGGATCTTGTCCCATGGGCAGCTTTGATGTTCTTGGAGTCACAGAATCCTGGAATCCTGGGGTGGGAAGGGACCTTCAATCCCATCCAGGGACACCTCCCACTGTCCCAGGGACACCTCCCACTGTCCCAGGATGCTCCAACCTAGCCTGGGACAATTCCAGGGATTGGAAAAAACCACCTTTTCACTGGGATCACAGAAATAATGATGGTTTTATAACCCAGCAAACGGCTCCAAGGTTGTTCCTGGTCAGGCCTGGAGGGACCTGGAGGTTGAGGCAACAAAAATTCCAGAGCTGGATGGAGGGTGAACAGAGCTGGGAAGGGTCTGGAGCACCAGGAGGGGCTGAGGGAGCTGGGGGGGCTCAGCCTGGAGAAAAGGGGGCTCAGAGGGAATCCAGGGGGACAGGAGGGTGGATCCAGGTGGGATCGGGCTCTGCTCCCAGGGAACAGGGACAGGACGAGGGGAAACGGCCCCAAGCTGTGCCAGGGGAGGTTTATTTGGGATCTTGGGAAAATCCCTGCTGGGAAGGGCTGCCCAGCCCTGGATCCCCATCCCTGGGGGGGGATGGAGCATCCCTGGGGAGGTGGCACTTGGGGACACGGGCGGGGCTGGGGGGGCTCTGAGGGCTCCGAGGGATTTTTCCGACTTCAACCATTCCGTGATTCTGGGAGGGCTGGGAGTCTTCCCACGTCCAAAGGAGCCCCGAGGCCATGGCTGCCCCATCCCTGGGAGTGTCCAAGGGCAGGTTGGAGCAGCCTGGGATGGTGGGAAGTGTCCCTGGGACGGTGGGAAGTGTCCCTGGGACGGTGGGAAGTGTCCCTGGGACGGTGGGAAGTGTCCCCGCCCACGGCAGGGGGTGGCACTGGGTGAGCTTTAAGTCCCTTCCCACCCAAAACCATCCCGGGATCCTCAGCACCGGTTTCAGATCCTTCTGGAGCGTCTCCCGTGCTGTTCCCCAGAGGAATCCGTGGTGTCCCAGCCCGTGGGAGGACGGGAAGTGGTGCCAGGGCAGACGTGGAGCCCCGGAGGAGGCCGTGGGTGGGCAGAGCCCTCCTGGTGTCCCACGAGTCATCCTGGCTCCGGCCTGTCCCCTCCTGGGAGATCCAGGGCTTGGACAAAACCCTCCCTGAGCCGGGCCCAGGGCTTGGAATGTGTCTGGGAACAGGGCAGGGGGGGAAGTGTCCCAAAAGGAGGCAGAAGAAGCTGCTTTTCATCTGCGGGAGGAGACCTGCCCACGTTCCCACTTCCCTTGGGAATGCTGGGAGAGGGTCCCTCGGGTGGCACCGGTGACACCCGGGGTGGTGCCAGCTGAACCTCGGCTGGGGGGAGCTAATTCCAGCAGGGACCTGGGATCTTTCAGTCCACCCCAGGGATGGAGCCCTTCCCAGCAGGAATTTCTCCACTATCCCAAATAAAGCTCCCCTGGCACAACTCGGGGTTCGTTTCCCCTCGTCCTGTCCCTTGTTCCCCGGGAGCAGAGCCCGATTCCCACCTGGATCCACCCTCCTGTCCCCCTGGAGCCCCCCCAGTCCCCCTTTTCTCCAGGCTGAGCCCCCTCAGCTGCTCCTCAGAAACCAGAGGACAATCCATCCCACGCATTCCCAGCCCGGAGAGGCTCCTGGGGCGCAGCCAGACCTGGGGAGATCCAGAGGGCCGGGCAGGAGCAGGTTGGGAGACCTGGCTGGGGATGAAGGGAGCCGAGAGCCGTTGGCAAACCGGCCAGGGATGCTCTGGATCCCAGCAAAGGTGTCCTGGAAGCCCCTTCCCTCCGTGTGCCGTGGGTGGTCCGGCCTGGCCCTGCGCCTTCCCTTTGAAATCAGAGCCCAAGTCCCGGATTCCTCGTGGCCCTGCAGGGACTCCTTGGCATCTGGGGGGGCTCCTCTGTCCTCTGCCAGCGCGGGGTGGGATGATCCGAGCGGGAGGAGGGAGCAGGAGCAGGAGGAGGGAGCAGGAGGAGGGAGGTGGAAGCGGATCCAGGTTGTAAAACACTTTCGGAGCCCTTGTGTTGCTTTGCCAGAAGGAAAATTCCTTCTGCTGCTGTGCCTGGTGCAATTCCTGCCGATGGAATCCATGGATAGGCTGGAATGTTGCTCCCAGCTGCTCTCAGGGCAGTCACAGCCACCGGTTCCCCTCGGTGGTGGTGAGGATCCAACACCCAGCCCCAGGAATGCCTCGGGATTCGGAGGGGCAGGAGCTCTTCCTGCTGCCTCCAACCCATCCCAGCTTTTTGAATCCACAGGGAGGAGAGGTTTCTGCATCCCAGGGGAAAATTAAACCTCCTTGGTGCTGCTTCCAGGTGCTCTGGGCCATGGAGAGCTCTGGCAGGGCACGGAATTGTCCTTGTGTTCGGAGTCAGACCCACCTGGTTGTCTCCATTTCCTGGGAATGTTGTTGGCAGTCACTGGACAGCCATCCCAAACTCTGGGATTATCCCGAGCAAGTTAATTGGGATGAGTTAATGGGGGAATTATCAGATTAAAGTTTAATCCCTGTTGCCTGTTTGACCTCCCGGGCCGGGTTTTGGAGTCTCCCGGAGTTGTGCTCGGCCGGTTCTTCCACACGGGGAGCTCCAGGGGATGCATGGAATTCCTCTGGGATAGGTGCAAGGAGCTGGGATTTAGCCCCTGTTGCCCAGGGCAGGTTCCTGGCTTGGCTGAGATGAGAAACCTGGGAATCACCGGCTCCATGAGGAGCTGACGGGGGGGGGTTGAGGCCCCTCTGGAACCCCGTCCACGCTCCGACAGGAACAACTCCCAAAAAACCCGGGAAACCACGTTCCTGCCTGCACCGGGAGACTCCGGAATCCGGGGTTGGAGGGGGCCTTGAAGCCCGTGCAGTCCCTGCTGGGTGATCTCCCCCACGGCGGGATTTCCCTCTGGAAAAGCCGGAGCGGGCGGGTCGGTGACGGTCCCTTTTCCCTTTGTTTTTTTTTCCCGGGGCAGAGCGGGAGCAGCTTCCACGTGTTTGACCAGGGCCAGTTCGCCAAGGAGGTGCTGCCCAAGTACTTCAAACACAACAACATGGCCAGCTTCGTGCGCCAGCTCAACATGTGTGAGTGCAACCGGGGCACAGGGAGCTGCTTTTCCGGCCGGGATCCGCCCTGGGAGCGCTCGGGGTCGGGGGAGAACCAGGATCAGCTCCGTCCTGGGCTCATCCCACGGGCTGGGCAGCAGGGAAAGGGGGAATTCTGCCCCTCTGCCCCCTCGGGTGAGACCCCCCTGCAACTCTGGGGGTTCCCAACATTCCTGAAGGATGGGGAGCTGCTGGAGTGAATCCAGAGGGGACACGGAGCTGCTCCCAGGGCTGGAGCCCCTCTGCTCTGGAGCCAGGCTGGGAGAGCTGGGAATGTTCCCCTGGAGAAGGGAAGGATCCAGGGAGACCTTGGAGCCCCTTCCAGGGCCGGAAGGGGCTCCAGGAGAGCTGGAGAGGGACTGGGGCCAAGGGCTGGAGGGACAGCACCCAGGGAATGGCTTCCCAGGGTTAGGGGGGATGGTGGGAAGGGATTCCTGGCTGGGAGGGTGGGGAGGGGCTGGGATGGAATTCCCAGAGGAGCTGTGGCTGCCCCATCCCTGGGAGTGTCCAAGGGCAGGTTGGATCCCCCTGGGATGGTGGGAGGTGTCCCTGCCCATGGCAGGGGGTGGGAATGGATGATCCTGAAGGTCCCTTCCCACCCAAACCATTCCCAGATTCCATGATCGGCCGCAGGGCCCTCGCTCAGGGGCTTCTCAGGCCGTGCAAGGACCAACATCAGCCCCTTTTCCCTGGAACTTTCAGGTGGGTCTCTCGTTCCAAGCAGCATTTTTTAGGATGAGAGTTGTTCCAGAGCCCTCCTGGAGCGCCAGGGATGCTCCAGGGCCGGGCTCTGCTCCCTGAATTCCCCCCTGTTCCCTCTTTTCCCAGACGGCTTCCGCAAGGTCGTGCACATCGAGCAGGGGGGGCTGGTGAAGCCGGAGAAGGACGACACGGAATTCCAGCATCCCTATTTCATCCGGGGCCAGGAGCTCCTCCTGGAGAACATCAAGAGGAAAGTCACCAGCGTAAGTCCAGGCTCCACACCCCCGGGGGGAGGCTCAAAAAACCAGGATTGATCCAAAAACCATCCGTGTGCCCCTGGGCTGGGGTGTTGGTGAAGGTGGGGGGGTGTGGGATGGAACACCTGGATTACATTAATTCCCAGTGTGTATCCCAAATAGGAACCTCCCCGTTTTCCCTCTGAACTCCCAGCTGTGCTTTCCAGCTGCCCCCACATTCCTTGGAATTCAGAGGTGCAACACTTGGCTTTAAAAATTCCCCCAAAGGCACTTTCCCGGGTTGATCGTTTAATCCCGAAGTGCAGGCTGGAAAAACAACGTTCTGCTCCTTCTTCTCCCGAGTATCAATCCCAGGAACGTGCAGATGGAGCAGCTCCTTCCCCTCCTATCCCAGGGGGCTCTCAAATAATCCCACATCTCGCTTTTCCCTGAGGGATTTGGCTCCTCTGGACGTTTCCCCCCGTGGGATGTAGAGAGGTCTTGGAGATTTCTGCAGGTGTTTTAACCCTTCCCTGGCAGATTCCTGCCTTTCTGGAGCGGTGGGACCCTCCTGGGTGTCCTTCCCTGGCAGATTCCTGCCTTTCTGGAGCGGTGGGACCCTCCTGGGTGTCCTTCCCTGGCAGATTCCTGCCTTTCTGGAGCGGTGGGACCCTCCTGGATGTCCTTCCCTGGCAGATTCCTGCCTTTCTGGAGCGGTGGGACCCTCCTGGATGTCCTTCCCTGGCAGATTCCTGCCTTTCTGGAGCGGTGGGACCCTCCTGGGTGTCCTTCCCTGGGAATATTTTACCAGGAGAATGAAATCACGTGCTGGGAGCTTCTGGAAGCCCCGTGGTGGGAATGCCGAGGCCAATTTTCCCCCTCAGAGCCGTTAATGACCTTGCTAATTGCTGACCCCCCTCGGCTTCCCTGTGCTGGCAGCAGAAATCCGGCAAGGAAGGGAGTTTTTTTTTTTCCTGGTTTCTGCCCAGATTTGCTCCTGGGCTTTGTGGCTCCCAAAGTTTTAGGGACAAAAACGATGGGATTTTTCCAGAGGTGTGACTGACTGGCGGACACAGCTCTGGGTGGGCCCTTCTCCCCCGAGTGTCTGATCCAAAACCGTCATTTTTTTTTAGTTTATTATTCCATTTTAATTTATTTTTGTAGCTCAGGAGGGAATTTGGCAAATCCCAAACACCCCAAGAAAAGCAGCCCCCGTGGGCACTGCTGTGCCCCCCCTGCCAGCACCCGCTTGGCCGGGCAGGAGAGGGGCCACAGATGATTTTAAAACCCCCAATTTTTCCACCTCAGCTGCCCGTTTTGGGGGCAGGAATTGTAGGAACTGCCCCCCCTGAGAATCACAGAATCCCAGAATCAGCTGGGTTGGAAGGGACCTCCGAGATCATCCAGTCCAACCCTTGATCCAACCCCGCTGTGGTTCCCAGCCCATGGCACTGATGCCACATCCAGTCTGTCCTTAAACACCCCCAGGGACGGAGAATCCCCCCCTTCCCTGGGCAGCCCATTCCAAGGGCTGAGCACCCTCTCTGGAAAGAAATTCATCTAATCTCCAACCTACCCCTCCCCTGGCACAGCTTCAGACCCAGCCCTCTTGTCCTACTGCTGATTCCCTGGGAAAAGAGACCAACCCCCCCCCCGGCTCCCCCCTCCTGGCAGGGAGTTGCAGAGAGTGAGGAGGTCTCCCCTGAGCCTCCTCCTCTCCAGGCTGAGCCCCCCCAGCTCCCTCAGCCTCTCCTCATGGCAATTGTGCTCCAGTCCCTTCCCCAGCCTCGTTGCTCTCCCCTGGCCCTGCTCCAGCCCCTCCATGTCCTTCCTGAGCTGAGGGCCCAGAGCTGGACACAGCACTCCAGGGGTGGCCTCCCCAGCGCTGAGTCCAGGAGCAGAATCCCTTCCCTGGCCCTGTTGGCCACCCTGTTCCTGAGCCAGGCCAGGATCCATCGGCCTTCTTGTCCCCCTGGGCACACTCTGGCTCCTGTTCAGCTCCCTGCCCATCCCAAATCCCGGCTCCCTTCCTGCCTGGCTGCTCTCCAGCCCCTCTGGCCCCAGGGGTTGTTGTGGCCAAAGGGCAGGACCCGGCGCTCGGCCTGGTTGACCCTCATCCCCTTGGAATCAGCCCCTGGATCCAACCCATCCAGGTCCCTCTGCAGAGCCCCTCCTGCCTTCCAGCAGATCCACACTCCCCCCCAGCCTGGTGTCACCTGTCCCCTTGTCCCCCCCAGGTGTCCAACGTCAAGAGCGAGGACGTCAAGGTGCGGCAGGACAACGTCACCAAGCTGCTGACGGACATCCAGGTGATGAAGGGCAAGCAGGAGAGCATGGACTCCAAGCTGGTGGCCATGAAGCAGTATGTATGTGGGATGGGCAGGACGCTCCCAGCGGGGCTTTCCCGAGGATTCCCGTTGGTTTTTAACCCTTTTTTCCCCCCCCGTCGTGTTCTGTGGGAGGAGAAGGTTGGACGCTGCCCAAAGGTGCGCCGGGTCGGCCCCCAAATATCACATAAAAGCGGTTTTTGGGGACCTCTCTGCTCCAGGGGATCTCTTGGGAAGGCTGTGGGGAGTTTCAGGAGCTTCTTTCCCGGGCTGGAATTTGGTTTTTTACCCCTTCTGGATTTGTTGTTTTGCTGCCCGACCCCGACTCCCGTGTCCCGTCGTCCTTTTTGCCGCTCCGGGGCGTCCTCGGGTGGTTTGGGATAACTCTGCTGTCCCAGTCCTGTTCCTGCTGCTTCTTCCCTGTTCCCAGGTGGATTTTTGATGGATAGCATCCCCCTCCAGGGGTTTGCTGGTGGGTTGGGAGGCAAATCTAGGGATTTGAGTCCCACTGAACCCCAATTCCTGACCTGTGGAGGTGCCCAGGGTGCTCTTCCTCCCCCTCGGGGCTCGAGGCCTTGGACACTTCCAGGGATGAGGTGGCCACAGCTTCCCTGGGAATTCCATCCCAGCCCCTCCCCGCCCTCCCAGGGAAGGATTTGGGGCTGTGGGTGCCTGATTTCCCTCTATAAATCAGATTTTAAAGCTCTTTTCCCTCATTTAACTCCCCGGAACGTGGAGTGACCGGCACGTCAGGGAAGTCATTTTCTTCCCAGCTCCTTCATCTCTGCCACTTTTCCCAAGGAATTTGGTTCTGGATCTTAGGATCCAACAGCTTTCCCTTCTTGCTGGATGAAGCAGGGCAGTGGGAAGGGGTCAAGAAATTCTTCCCCGGGAGGGCAGGGAAGGGCTGGGATGGAATTCCCAGGAAAGCCGTGGCTGCCCCGTCCCTGGAAGTGTCCAAGGGACAGGTTGGAGCGACCTGGGATAGTGGGAGGTGTCCCTGCCCGTGGAAAAGGGTGGGATTGGATGGGCTTTGAGTCCCTTCCCAGCCAAAGCATTCCAGGATCCATGTGTTGGGATGAAACCCCCAGGGCTCATTCCCCTCCGGAAGGATCCAGGTGTTCCCTGGGCTGTTCCTGCTCATTAGGAGCAGTTATTAATTAGCAGGAGGCTGGGAACCACTAGATGGAGTGCAGGGAGCAGCTCTGGGATGTGCTCTGGGCGCTGGGAGCTCCCCCTTCCTTCCAGGAATTACCCAGTTCATCAGGAAAGGAAACAAAACCAACCCAAGAGAGGTGGGTGTGCAATTCCTGAAATGTGAAATGCTGGGATTGGGGATTGTTGGGAGCCCATCAGGGAAATGGGAACGTAAAGAGGGGAGAGGATCCCAATTAAATGAGCGAGTAAATGATTAAATTACTGCTGGTTCCAGTCCTGGATGCTCCCAAGCCTCTCCCAGGGCCCGCCCTCTCCTCTCTGTCCCGGGTTTTCCTGAGGAGTTTTTACCTGTTCCTGAGGGTTTGTGTCGTGCTGCACCCCTGCAGGGGGGTTATTCCATGTTATTCCACGTTATCCCGGGTTTTTCCAGGTTATTCCCTCCCCTCCACCACTCCAGAGTCAACACCCATCCTCCTTTCTGTAGGGAAAAAAGTGGATTTTGGGGGTCAGCCCTTCAGCCCGGGCCTGTCGTGCTGCTGCTCCAGGGAATCTCTGGAGCTGGAAGCTGGTGGAATTCCCTGGGAATGATGGCTTTGAATCACGGAATCGTGGAATGGTTTGGGGTTGGAAGGAGCCTTCAAGGCCACCCGAGAGGGCAGGGACACCTTCCAGGTCGCTCCAAGGTCCATCCAACCGTTGTCCCTCCCGGTTTGGAGGCCCGGAATTCCCGGTGGTTGGATGTAGGAGAGCTCAGTCAGCTGTCGGCTCTGGGGAAAATGTGGATTTCTGGAATAGTTTGGGTGGGAAGAGACCTTTGGAGGTCATCCAGTGCAGCTCCCTGCCCACAGCCAGGGGAGGGAGTGTGTGGGAAAAGTGCTGAGTCACGGAGCAAACCTCGGGAACAGAGGCAGGAAGGACGGAAAGGATGGAAAACCTGCTGAGTGACGAGGGGCTGAACCAGCTCAGCCTTTTTTTTTAGGGACAGGGAAGGTGAGGGGATGTGGGAAGTGATTCCAGCCTGAGGAGCAGCAGCTCCGGGGGTTTTTAACGGAATGACAGAGGTGAAAATAATTAAATGGAATTAGCAACAAGCTCCCTGCTCTCAAGTGGGAGGAACTGTTGGAGTAATGGGTGGAAGACTGAGGTACAGGTGGGATATTGGGGAGGAATCCTTCCCTGGGAGGGTGGGGAGGGGCTGGGATGGAATTCCAGGGGAATCTGTGGCTGCCCCATCCCTGGGAGTGCCCAAGGCCAGGTTGGAGCAGGCTGGGATATCAGGAGGTGTCCCTGCCCGTGGGAATGGCTGGGAATTCAGGTCCCTTCCCACCCAAAGGTCCTGCAGGTCCCAGAGGTCCCTTCCAGCAGGGAGTGGCCGTTAATGCCATGGAATTCCAGCAGGTTCCTTGTGTGCTTCCCATCCTGCTCCTGCAGGGCTGGCTCAGCTCAGCCAGAGCCTGCCGGGCCCTTTCCCCGGGAATTGCCGGGAATTCAAACCTGTCGGATCCTCGGGAGCGTTTCCCTGGATGAGAGGCTCCTTCCCAGCTCCAGGCCTGGAATTCCTGGTGCCCCTGGGGCTTTTAGGAACGTTCTGGCTCAGCCTGGGGCGTGTGGGAGCAACTCGTGTCCTTTAGGGGGGTGACCAGCTCGGGAAGGCAGCACTTGGATTGTTTGCCCTCTGCGTCGGCTGCAGGGACAGGGAAGCGCTTGGAATCCCGGGGAATCCGGCCCGAGGGAGCTCTGGGATTCGGGATTGCTCCGTGTTTGCCCTGACAAGGTGTTTTTGTAGGTTGGAAAGGCCAGGAAAGGGGGAATTCTGCCCAGCTGGGGTGAGACAGACACCCCCCTGCAGCTCTGGGGTCTGACATTCCTGAAGGACCCCAGAGAGTCCAGAGGGGACACGGAGCTGCTCCTGGGGCTGGGGCCCCTCTGCTCTGGAGCCAGGCTGGGAGAGCTGGGAATGTTCCCCTGGAGAAGGGAAGGATCCAGGGAGACCTTGGAGCCCCTTCCAGGGCCTGAAGGGGCTCCAGGAGAGCTGGAGAGGGACTGGGGCCAAGGGCTGGAGGGACAGCACCCAGGGAATGGCTTCCCAGGGTTAGGTGGGATAGTGGGAAGGGATTCCTGGCTGGGAGGGTGGGGAGGGATGGAATTCCCAGAGGAGCTGTGGCTGCCCCATCCCTGGGAGTGTCCCGGGCCAGGTCGGATCCCCCTGGGATGGTGGGAGGTGTCCCTGATGGCACTGGATGATTCCGAAGGTCCCTTCCTTCCCTGTGATTCCCTGAAATTCCTCGACCCCTCTCCCCAGTTTCCCTCTCTCCCCCCTCACACCCGGGGCAGGGGGGTCAGATGGATCAGAGGGGTCAGACAGGGCAGGGGGGTCAAACAGGGCAGGGGGGTCAGACGGATCAGGGGGTCAGACGGATCAGGGGGGTCAGAGGGATCAGGGGGGTCAGACAGGGCAGGGGGGTCAGATGGATCAGGGGGGTCAGATGGATCAGGTGGGG
>NW_024103471.1:0-35108 GCF_003945595.2 Pipra filicauda | reverse complement strand
GGGGGGGCGGGAACGGGATGTTCCTATGGATCCGAATCCTATGGATCCGAATTCCTACGGAGCTGTGGGTGTCCCTGTGGCTCCGAATTCTATGGATCTGAATTCCTATGGATCCGTGGGTGTCCCTGTGGCTCCGAATTCTATGGATCTGAATTCCTATGGATCCGTGGGTGTCCCTGTGGCTCCGAATTCCTGTGGATCTGCGGGTGTCCCCATGGAGCTGTGGGTGTCCTTACGGACCTGTGCCCCTATGGATCCGAATTCCTGTGGATCTGTGGGTGTCCCAATGGATCGAAATTCCCGCGGAGCTGTGTGCGTCCCCATGGACACAAATTCCAATGGGTCTGTGTGTGTCCTCATGGAGCTGTGGGTGTCCCCATGGATACAAATTCCAACGGATCTATGTGTGTCCCCACGGAGTTGTGGGTGTCTCCATGTCCCCATGGATCTGTGTGTCCCCCCCTGGACCTGTGTCCCCTTGTCCCTATGGATCCGTGGGTGTCCCCATGGCCCCATATGTGTCCCCATGTCCCCACGGCCCTGTGTCCCCAGAGCCTTCTGTCCCAATGTCCCCATGGCCCCTAATCCTGTGTCCCCAGACTCCGTGTCCCCTGTCCCCATGGCCCTTAGTCCTGTGTCCCCTTGCCCTCTGCCCCCATGGCCCTTGTGTCCCCTGGCTGGTGTCCCCCTGGCCCTGTGCCCTCTGTCCCATGTCCCCTGTGCCCTGTGTCCCCCTGGCCCTGTGACCTCTGTCCCATGTCCCATGTCCCCTGTGTCCCCCTGGCCCTGTGCCCTCTGTCCCATGTCCCGTGTGCCCTGTGTCCCCCTGGCCCTGTGCCCTCTGTCCCATGTCCCCTGTGTCCCCCTGGCCCTGTGCTCTCTGTCCCATGTCCCCTGTGTCCCGTGTCCCCTGTGTCCCCCTGGTCCTGTGCCCTCTGTCCCATGTCCCGTGTCCCCTGTGCCCTCTGTCCCATGTCCCCTGTGTCCCGTGTCCCCTCCCTGAGTGGCCCTGCCACAGCACCACCCCTGCCTGAGTGTCCCCACCACTTCCAGGACACGTCGGGGGGGGACAAGGGTGACACCCCGGATCTGGGACCCCCCTGGGGCCATCACCCACCGCAGGGACATCGGGGAGGGGACAGCAGGTCAGGGCAGCAGGTCACAGGTATAAATATTGGCTAAATAGATTTATTTTCATACAAAGAATACACAGGTCCCCCCCCGGGACACCCTGACCCCGGGGGACACCCCAAGATGTCCCCAGCCACCGCCGGGCCGGCCACCACCTCCATGGGCTTCACTGGCAGGATCTGTCCCCATTCCCAGGGTTTGGTGACAACACTGGGTCTCCTCGGTGCCATCCCTGTCCCCTCCGGGACCACCGGGGTGCCCGTATCTACCTCAGGGCACCTTGTCACTGCCCTGCCCTGTGGGACACCCCCAGACTCGTCCCCTGCTCCCTTGCTGGGACATCTCCGGACATTTTGGGGTCCCCCCCCCTTGTGCCCTAATACTGTGGCTGGTCCAGACACCCCTCCCCCCCCCCGCCGTATGTACAGGCTGGATAAAAGAAGAAAATACAGATATTTATAGGGGGGGGACAAAACATCCCCCTGACCCCCCCCAGAGTGTCCCCTGTGTCCCCACCCTGGGGTTTCACTGCCAGCCCCTCCTGTCACCCGTCCCCAGGATGGAGGTGGCCGGTCCCGCCCCATCCCGGCCCGGCTGGGCCCCCGTGCCTCAGTTTCCCTGTTGGAGGATGGAGGGGGAAGAGGAGCCACGGCGGCCACCCCGTGGGGACAGGGACGTGGCCACGAGCCCCAGGGGACGTGGGATGAAAGCTGGAGGTCACCCAGTCCCGACCACGGGCAGGGGACCAGCTGTGGCCACCCCATCTCCCCGTGCGGCAGGAGAGGAGGTGGCCGGGGAGCTCCCGCGCTCGCGGCCCTCCCGCTCAGCTGCGCTTGGTGACCATCTGCCGGTCCCTCTTCTTCTTCTCCATCAACCTGGAGGGGAGCAGAGGGGTGGCTTTCGAATCATGGAATCAAAGAATCACAGAATCAGCCGGCTTGGAAAGCACCTCTGAGATCGTCAAGTCCAACCCTTGATCCAACCCCGCCGTGGTTCCCAGCCCATGGCACTGATGCCACATCCAGTCTCACCTTCAACACCTCCAGGGACGGAGAATCCCCCCCCCTCCCTGGGCAGCCCATTCCAATGGCTGATTATTGTCTCTGGAAAGAATTTCTTCCCAATATCCAACTTAAACCTCCCCTGGCACAGCTTGAGGCCGTGCCCTCTTGTCTTACCAATCACTGCCTGGGAGAAGAGACCAACCCTCACCCGGCTCCCCCCTCCTGGCAGGGAGTTGCAGAGAGTGAGGAAGTCTCCCCTGAGCCTCCTCTTCTCCAGGCTGAGCCCCCCCAACTCCCTCAGCCTCTCCTCACAGGACCTGTGTTCCAATCCACAGAGGGAGCACCCAAAGGCACGGGCAGGGGACGCACTCACTTGCGGTTGCGGACCTCGGTGAGCTCCATGAGCCGCTCCTGGGCCGCCCGGAGCTCGTCCAGGCGCTGCTGGTAGCGGGAGTCGCAGCCGTTGGTGCGCTCGTAGCTGGAGACCTGGCTGGAGAGCTCGCTGGCGCGGTCCCGCAGCTGCTGGATGGACGAGTAGAGGTTCTCCTCGTCTTCCTCCTGCCCCAAAACAAAGGGGTGAGTGTGGGGGGACGGGCAGGGCACCCCCCCCCCGCCCTGAGGAGATGACCCTCCTCGTTCGGGTCGGGGAAACGGAGGCGACGGGGCCACCTGCCTTGGCGTTGATGATCTCGATGTGGATGAGGAGGGAGGCGAGTTCCAGGTCCTCGGTGTAGCTGTTCTTCAACGGCACCGACCGGTAGCCTGGGCACAACACCACGACAGAGCTCAGTGCCACGGCAGGGACCGAGCCCCTCACCATGGCCAGCACCCCGAGAGATGATGATGATGAGGAGGATGATGATTGCAAGGGTTTGGACTTGACCTTTAAAGATCCCTTCCAACCCAAACCCTTCTATGATTCCATGATCTGTGATAATGATGATGATTATTGCAAGGGTTTGGACTAGTTGACCTTTGAAGGTCCTTTCCAACCCAAACCCTTCTATGATTCCATGACTCTGTGATGGAGAGGAGGAGGATGATGATGATGGTGATTGCAAGGGTTTGGACTAGTTGACCTGTAAAGGTCCCTTCCAACCCAAACCCTCCTATGATTCCATGATCTGTGATGATGATGATTATTGCAAGGGTTTGGACTAGTTGACTTTTGAAGGTCCCTTCCAACCCAAACCCTTCTATGATTCCATCATTCTATGATGGACATGATGATGATGATGGAGATGATTGCAAGGGTTTGGACTAGTTGACCACTAAAAGTCCTTTCCAACCCAAACCCTTCTATGATTCCATGACTTTATGATGGAGATGATTGCACAGGTTTGGACTATCTGACCACTAAAAGTCCTTTCCAACCCAAACCTTTCAATGATTCCATGACTTTATGATGGAGATGATTGCACAGGTTTGGACTAATTGACTTTTAAAGGTCCTTTCCAACCCAAACCCTTCTATGATTCCACGACTTTACGATGGAGATGATTGCAAAGGTTTGGACTAACTGACCTTTAAAGGTCCCTTCCAACCCAAACCCTTCTACGATTCCATGACTCTGCCGGAGAAGATGACGATGACGGTGGGAGGACCATACCTGTTTTGAGGCCCTTGACAGGGAAGGTGGCCTGTGCCAAGAAGTTGGGGTCACTGAACATGTCCTCCTCATACACCACGAAGCGCAGGAAGGCGAACTCGGGGTTGTTGATGTCGAAGACAAACTGCTTGAAGAGCCACACGGGGTTGAAGCCGTTGTCGGCTGCGGGGGAGAGCGGGAAGGGTCGGAGCCGGGCCGGACACACGGACGTCACCCACACGGCACCGGCACCCACACGTCCCCTCACGGGCACAGTCAGGGTCGTGTCGGCGTCCCGGGAGCGGGAACATCATCCCCGCGGTCCCTCACCTACGACATCCGTCTTGTTCTTGCTGTTGTCGTACTCGGAGCCGCAAACCTCCACCTCCACGAAGGGGCACACGATGCTCCTCCCGTTCTTGGGCAGGTGCCGGGCGCCCAGGATCTGTGGGAGGAACGGGAGGAGCAGGAGGGTGAGGAAGGACCTCCAAGAGTAACCAACCCCACGCGGCTGGAACACGTAAAACCCACGCCAGGCCGACCCAAAACTGAAGGAACAAGTCCCCACCTCGGCAGTGGCCACCTCCAGGTGGTCCTCGCCCACTTGCCTGCAGCTGGACCGTGATGGGCTCCACGATCTTCAGGCTGTTCTTGTCGAAGGGGTCGAAGGTCTCGTCCCTCATGATGTCGGGCTGCAGGACGTACCCGCTGCGGCCCCCGAGCATGAAGAGCGCCTGGTTCAGCTGCATCGGTTTGTCTGCGGCCGCGGGACAGAGCAGAGCTGAGCCCTGGGGCGCCGGGGCCTCCCCGAGGTCCTTGGGCAGAAGGTCCTGCCTTGGTAAACCCAACTAGGAGCCCCCAACTCTGGTTGGAGCAGGGATGAAGCCAGTTTTTGCATGAAGGGCCCAAGGATTGTATGGAGAGGTGCACATTGGGATGAGGGATAGGTTGGAGAGATCATCCAAACCATCTCCTGTGTCCCCATCAGGACCAAGGTTGGAGAGATCATCCAAACCATCTCCTGTGTCCCCATCAGGACCAAGGTTGGAGAGATCATCCAAACCATCTCTTGTGTCCCCATCAGGACCAAGGTTGGAGAGATCATCCAAACCATCTCCTGTGTCCTCATCAGGACCAAGGTTGGAGAGATCATCCAAACCACCTCCTTTGTCTCCATCAGGATGAGGGGAAAAGTCGGAGAAATCATTCCAACCACCTCCAAAAAGACCTGGGGCAGAGCCACTGGGGATGATGATCCCATCAGGATGAGGACAAAGGTTGGAGAGCTCATCCAAACCACCTCCAACAAGACCCAGGGAAGAGCCATGGGAGACAATGATCCCATCAGGATGAGGACCAAGGTTGGAGAGATCACCCAAACCATCTCCTGTGTCCCCATCAGGACCAAGGTTGGAAAGATCACCCAAACCATCTCCTGTGTCCCCATCAGGAGGAGGACCAAGGCTGGAGGGATGACCCAAACCACTTCCTATGTCCCCATCAGGATCAAGGTTGGAGAGCTCACCCAAACCACCTCCAACAACAAGACCTGGGCCAGAACCACCAGGGATGGAAATTTTGGGGCCAACCTACAGGATCGATCCCAACACCGCCCCCGGATCAGGATTTACCGGGCGTCTGGAAGTTGAGGGCCACGAGTTGGCTCCCGCAGATCCACATGGGCAGCGGGTCGTAGTTGGAGGAGTCCAGGCGCTGTCCCTTGGGATAGATCCGGCTCAGCTGGCGCCGGTTGTACTGCAGGAATTTCTTGCCCTTGCTGCGGTTGGCGTATTTCTCCGCCTTGGTCTCCGGGAAGGACGACATGTCCCGGTAACACGCCTTGTCCGTGCCGATCTCTGGAAGAGCCGAGGGGACCATCGGTGGAGGACGTCGGTTCCACCGCCCGCCTCGTCCCGCGCTCATCCCGTCCCACATCCCGCTTTTCCGGCTCTTACTGTCCTCGTCGAACGGCACCGGGCGGCAGTAGACGACCAGCTCCGAGAGCTCCAGCGCGATCTTCTTCCGCCGCTCCATGATCTTCCCCTCCTGCATCTGCACAGGGAAAACGGGACAGGGGTTCTTCCAGTGCCTTCCAGTTGGTCCCAGTTGCTCCCAGTGTGTCCCAGGCTGGCTCCCAGCAAGGGCCCAGGAGCTCCCAGTAACCCCCAGTAAGGTTCTACTTCCCACCCACTGTAATCCCAGTCTATCCCAGTACAATCCCAGTGTGATCCTAGTTACTCCCACTGTGATCCCAGCTACTCCCAGTACGGTTCCAGTCACTCCCACTATAATCCCAGTCACTCCCAGAGTGATCCCAGTTGCCCCAGTTGTGATCCCAGTCCCCCCAGCATGGTTCTAGTGTCTTCCAGTGGATCCCAGCTACTCCCAGTATGGTTCCAGTCACTACCACTGTAATCCCAGTCTATCCCAGTACAATCCCAGTGTGATCCCAGCTACTCCCAGTATGGTTCCAGTCACTACCACTGTAATCCCAGTCTATCCCAGTACAATCCCAGTGTGATCCCAGCTACTCCCAGTATGGTTCCAGTATAATCCCAGTTATTCCCACTATAATCCAAGTCATTCCCAGTATGATTCCAGTTGCCCCCAGCATAGACCCAGTTACAGGAGCTCCCAGTAACCCCCAGTAAGGTTCCATTCACACCCAATGTAATCCCAGTATAATCCCAGTGTGATCTCAACTACTCCCAGAATGATTCCAGTCACTTCCAGTATAATCCCAGTATGATCCCAGTTGCCCCCAGCATGGTCCCAGTTGCTCCCCGTTAACGCCATCATCCTCCCAGTACCATTCCAGGATCATCCAGTTGATCCCAGTTGCTCCCAGTGTGTCCCCATTTGGTTCCCAGCATGGGCCCAGGAGCTCCCAGTAACCCCCAGTAAGGTTCCAGTCCCCACTGTAATCCCAGTCTATCCCAGTACAATCCCAGTGTGATCCCAGCTACTCCCAGTATGGTTCCAGTATGATCCTAGTCACTTCCAGTCACTCCCAGTATGATCCCAGTCACTTCCCACCATTCCCACTATGAACCCAGTATGATCCTAGTCACTTCCAGTCACTTCCAGTATAATCCCAGTCACTTCCAGTCACTCCCAGTATGATCCCAGTGTGATCCCAGTCACTTCCAGTCACTCCCAGTATGATCCCAGTCACTTCCAGTCACTCCCAGTATGATCCCAGTCACTTCCCACCACTGTCAGTATGATCCCAGTATAATCCCAGTCACTTGCAGTCACTCCCAGTATGATCCCAGCTGCCTCCAGTGTGGTTCCACTTGCTGACACTATCAACCCAGTCACCCCCAGTATGATCCCAGTATGATCCCAGTCACTCCCAGTATGACCCCAGTATGATCTCAGTCACTTCCAGTCACTCCCAGTATGATCCCAGTCACTTCCAGTCGCTCCCAGTATGATCCCAGTCACTTCCAGCGATCCCAGTATGATCCCAGTCACTCCCAGTATGACCCCAGTATGATCTCAGTCACTTCCAGTCACTCCTAGTATGATCCCAGTCACTTCCAGCAGATCCCAGTATGATCCCAGTCACTCCCAGTATGATCCCAGTCACTCCCAGTCACTCCCAGTCACTCCCAGTATGATCCCAGTCACTTCCAGTCGCTCCCAGTATGATCCCAGTCACTTCCAGTCGCTCCCAGTATGATCCCAGCTATCTCCAGCACCATTCCAGTTGTTCCCACCACCAACCCAGTCACTCCCAGCAGGACTCCGTTTGCTCCCAGCGCGGTCCCGGCAGCTCCCAGCCCAAATCCTCCTCCTTCGGAGACATCGGGGCCAATCCCCACGGAAAAGGGGCCCCTCCATCCCCATCCCAGCCCATTCCCATTCCCGTTCCCATTCCCATTCCCATTCCCGTTCCCATCCTCACCCGGGCGTCCGCGTTCTGCGTGGCCTCCCGGATCTTGGCCACCCACTCGCTGAGCTCCTCCTGCGTGTCCGCGGCCACGTCCAGGGATTGGGCGGCGTGGGACATCTGCTGGGAATGGATGGTGAAGACAAATGGTTTGGAGCTCCTCCCGTCTTTGGAGATCACTACAAGGACACCAGAGGGGGGGCTTTACTCGGAGGCATTCCCAAGGGATGGCTCTGGGGGGCAAACGAAACCTCAGCGGTCCCACCAGCCCCTCCTGGCGCTCCCACGGCCCGGCCGGGTCCTCCCGGCGAGGATCCCGAGTTTTTTTAACGTGTGGATTCGGTTTTCCGCGCTGAAACGCGCTCGGAGCCGGGGGGAAATGTCCCCTGGATCGTCTGGATGTCCCAACTCCTCGGAATTCTCCCCAAAATCGGCTCCAACCTTGGAATTCCCCCCAGATCAATCCCAACCTCTGAATTCCCCCAAATAAGTCCCAACCTCCGAATTCCCCTGAAATCATTTCCAACTCTTCAGAATTCCTCATAAATCAGTCCCCGCTCCTCAGAAGTCCCCCCAAATCAATCCCAACCTCAGAATTCCCCTGAAATCAGTTCCAACTCCTCCGAATTCCCCACAAATCAGTCCCAAATCCTCAGAATTACCCCCCCAAATCAGGGAGACGGGAACTCACCGACGTGGCAGGACGGGACGTCGATGAATCCCTTCAGGAAGTTCCCCAGGGGGCTGTTTTCCGAGGACTGGAAGAGAGGAAGGAATAAGGGAGATGGAGGAGGCCTGTGGGGCCAGGCTTGGTGACAGCTCCCTTTGGGAGCCACCCCCAGGTCTCCCAGTCAGCCAAAACTGAGGAAAACTGGAAAAAAACACCCAGGAGCGTCACCTGGGCACTGGATAAAGGTCTGGGTTGGAGCAGGACCAGGAGCATTCCCATGACTCTGGATAAGGGTCTGGGTTGGAGCAGGACCAGGAGCATTCCCATGACTCTGGATAAGGGTCTGGGTTGGAGCAGGACCAGGAACATCTCCCAGCCTCAGGAAAAGGGTCTGGGCTGGCAAAAGGCTGGGAGCATCCTCCAGCTTCCAAAGAAGGGTCCAAGCTGGAAGGGGGCCAGGAGCATCCCCCAGCCTCAGGATAAGGATTTGGGCTGGAGCAGGATCAGGAACATCCCTCAGCCCCAGGATAAAGATCTGGGCTGGAGCAGGACCAGGAACATCCCATAGCCTCTGGATAAGGGTCTGGGTTGGAGCAGGACTGGGAGTATCCCTCAGCCCCTGGATATGGATCTGGGCTGGAGCAGGACTGGGAGCATCCCCCAGACCCCGGATAAGGATTTGGACTGGAGCAGGACTAGGATCATCCCCCAGACTCCAGAAGGATCTGGGCTGGAGCAGGACCATGGGCATTCCCCAGCCTCTGGATAAGGATCTGGGCTGGAGCAGGACCAGGAGCACCCCTGAGACCAGATAAGGATCTGGGCTGGAGCAGGACCATGGACATCCCTCAGCCTCTGGATAAGGATCTGGGCTGGAGCAGGACCATGGGCATCCCACAGCCTCTGGATAAGGGTCTGGGTTTGAGCAGGACCATGGGCATCCTCCAGACAGGGATCTGGGCTGGAGCAGGACCAGGAGCATCTCCCAGCCCCTGGACAAGGATCTGGGCTGGAGCAGGACCGGGCCCGTCTCCGGTGTCCCCGGTGGGGGTGGTGGCACTCACGGCCTCGTCCTGCTCCGGCGCTTGGGTGCCCACGATCTCCTCCACGTAGTTGGCCGGGAACCAGAGCTGCTTCTTGCCCCCGTAGTCCCCGCGCCACCTGCAAGGGGTCAGAGGGTCAAGGCGGGCGGACGGATTTCGGGGAAGGGGCCGGGGGCGTCCGAGCTGCGTGCGGGGCCGGGCGGAGGAGGGATTTGGTGGGGGGGGGGACAGAGAAGGAGGAGGTGGTTAAAACCCACTGGGGAACGATCTGGGGGATCCCCCCAGGGCGTCCCCTCCGCCTCCCGGCCCGCGGTGACACCCGTGGGGTGCCCGTGACGTCCTCACCAGCCGCCGTCCTGCTTGTCGACGTTGTGGATGATGGCCTGCTTGCAGAACGACAGCTCGTCCTCCCGCTGCGCCTTGTAGTCGTAGAGGGCCTTCACCGTGCACTGGGACACCGCGGGAGGGACACGGTCACCGCCTATCACCACCCCCGGCACCTCCAGGCCCGGCCTCGGCGCTCCCGAGGGTCCCACACCCCCGAATTGTGGGATCTCACAGGGTTGGGACGGCCCCCATTCCAAGCCCACCCTGCCATGTCTCCCGCTAAAGCAGGTTCTTCAAGGAGAAGGGTCGGGGTGGGTGTGGGGCCAGGAGCATCCCACTGTCCTGCTCCAGCCCACATCCGTATCCAGAGGCAGTGGGATGCTCCTGGATCGGGGCTGGAGCAGCGCCATGAGCATCCCACAGACTCTGGATAAGGGTCTGGGCTGGAGCAGGGCCGGGAGCATTTTCCAGACTCTGGATAAGGGTCTGGGCTGGAGCAGGGCCAGGAGCATTTTCCAGACTCTGGATAAAGGTCTGGGTTGGAGCAGGGCCAGGAGCATTTCTGAGACTCTGGATAACAGTTTGGGTTGGAGCAGGGTCAGGAGCACTTCCCAGACTCTGGATAAGGGTCTGGGCTGGAGCAGGGCCAGGAGCATTTTCCAGACGCTGGATAAGGGTCTGGGTTGGAGCAGGGCCAGGAGCACTTCCCAGACTCTGGATAAAGGTCTGGGCTGGAGCAGGGCCAGGAGCATTTCTGAGACTCTGGATAACAGTTTGGGTTGGAGCAGGGCCAGGAGCACTTCCCAGACTCTGGATAAGGGTCTGGGCTGGAGCAGGGCCAGGAGCATTTTCCAGACTCTGGATAAGGGTCTAGACTGGAGCAGGGTCGTGAGCATTCTGTAGCCTCTGAATAAGGGTCTGGGCTGGAGCAGGGCCAGGAGCATTTCTAAGACTCTAGATAACAGTTTGGGCTGGAGCAGGGCCAGGAGCATTTCTGAGACTCTGGACAACAGTTTGGATTGGAGCAGGGCCAGGAGCACTTCCCAGACTCTGGATAAGGGTCTAGGCTGGAGCAGGGCCGGGAGCATTTTCCAGACTCTGGATAAGGGTCTGGGCTGGAGTAGGGCCAGGAGCATCCCACAGCCTCTGGATAAGGGTCTGGGCTGGCACAGGGCTGGCAGCATCCTACAGCTTTGGGATAAGGATCTGGACTGGAGCAGGGCCAGGAGTATCCCCCAGCCCCTGGATAAGGGTCTGGGTTGGAGCAGGACCAGGAGCATCCCGCAGCCTCAGGATAAGGATCTGAGCTGGAGGAAGATCAGAAGAATCCCATAACCTCTGGATAAAGATCTGGATTGGAGCAGGGCCAGGAACACCCCAGAGCCTCAGGATAAGGATCTGGGCTGGAGCAGGACCAGGAGCATCCCACAGCCTCTGGATAAGGATCTGGGCTGGAGGAAGATCAGGAGCATCCCATAACCTCTGGATAAGGATCTGGATTGGAGCAGGGCCAGGAACATCCCATAGCCTCTGGATAAGGGTCTGGGCTGGCACAGGGCTGGCAGCATCCTATAGCTCTGGGATAAAGGTCTGGGCCTCTGGAATAAGTGTCTGGGTTGGAGCAGGACTGGGAGCATCCTCCAGCTTCCAGAAAAGGGTCCAAGCTGGAGTGGGGCCAGGAGCATCTCCCAGTCTCTGGATAAAGATCTGGGCTGGAGCAGGACCCTGGCTTTGAACATCCAACCTGACTTGGAACACTTCCAGAGCTGGGACATCCACAGCCTCCCTGGATAACCTGTTCCAGTGTCTCACCACCCTCACAGGGAAGAATTTCTTCCCAATATCTCACCCAAATTTCCCCACTTTCAATTTGTATCCATCATTCCTTGTCGTGTCACTACAGTTCCTGACGAAGCTTCAAGTCCCAGAAACTTCCAGGACGAGAGACTGGGTCAACTCCAAGGCCAGGCCAGTCCCAAAAACCTCCAAAGGTGGAGATTGTGGCAGCTCCAGGACCAGTCCAGTCCCAAAAACATCCAAAGGTGGAGATTGTGTCAGCTCCAGGACCAGTCCAGTCCCAAAAACCTCCAAGGATGGAGATTGTGTCAGCTCCAGGATCAGTTCATCTCTCAAAAACCTCCATGGACAGAGATTGTGTCAGCTCCAGGACCAGTCCAGTCCCAAAAACCTCCAAGGACGAAGATTGTGTCAGCTCCAAGACCAGTCCAGTCCCAAAAACCTCCAAGGACGAAGATTGTGTCAGCTCCAAGACCAGTCCAGTCCCAAAAACCTCCAAGGGTGGAGATTGGGTCAACTCTGAGACCAACCCAGTTCCAAAAACCTCCAAGGATGGAAAATGCACCTTCTAGGAACTGACCCTAAACCTGCTTTGTTGGGGTTCCCTGGTGCAAAGGGATCCAGCTCCAGCATCACCTGAGGGTCCCAAAAACTCAGCAAAACGTCCCCACGTCTCCGGTTGGTGGTGGCGGGAGACGTGGCGGGTCTGGAGAGGGACCATCCCCAAACCCCAGCTCTGGAATCATCGTGTCCCACCCCCCTCCACCTCCCAGGTCCCCACCTCGGCCCCTTACCCTGGCCATGGGCATCTTGTTGGCCTCCACGTAGAAGTGGGGGGTCCGCACCTCGTACAGGGCTCCATAGTCCAGCTCCTGCCGGGAGAAATTCCCCAGGGAGTCACCCGGGTGTGGGCAGGGGCTACAGGGGGGTGTGGTTGGATACAAGGTGGTTGGGGGGGACCTAAAATCCCTTTGCGACTCACGGAATGAATCGAGTTGGAAAAGACCCCTGAGATCATTGGGAGACCCAACCCCACCTTGGCACCCAGCCCATGGCACCGAGTGCCACGTCCAGGCTCTGCTTCAACACCTCCAGGGACGGGGACTTCACCCCCTCCCTGGGCAGCCCATCCCAAGGTCTGATCCCTCTCCCTGTAAAGAACTTCTTCCCCATGTCCAACCTAAACTTGTTGGAAGGGAGTTTTGGGGGGCGAGCGGGACGAGCTCGGCCGGTTCTGCTCGGGCTTCCCCCGGAATTCTGGAGGGTGGTGGAGCCGGGCACAGGGGCACTGAACCTTCCCCCCCAAGGAGCACTCACGGTGGTGCCCATCTTCTCCAGGGTCTCCTCGTTGATGGGGTAGCGCAGCTTCATCTTGCGGTACAGCGGGTGCTTCTCGTAGTAGCTGATGAGGTCCACCAGGCTCTCGAACTCGGCCGAGCTGCCCAGCATGAAGAGCCTCCCCTCCTGCTGGATCCGGCAGTGCTTGATCTTCCCCTCCGCCCTGGAGCCGGGACACGCGGTGGGGGATGTTTGAGGAGGGCCGGATCCCGGCTCCCGGCTCCACCGCGGTGACGGGCGGGCGGCGACACCACTGAGGCGACCGCCCCGAGGACGTCCCCGCGGGGAGGGCTTCGCGCATCCTGAGGTCTCAAGAGACTCGACTCGGCCGAGCCCGGGAGGCCTCGTGGTGGCCGCGCTCACCGGAAGGAGATGGCGTAGGAGTTGGGCTCGCCGCGCTTGCGCACCAGGAAGGCTCCGTCGCGCGGCACCCGCATCAGCATGTGCTCGGCCTGCAGGCGCGTCAGGCTGGCGTGGTACCACCTGGTCGGGCAGAAGGCGGGCACGGGGGGCTGCCACCAGCGTCCCCGTGCCCTGGAGGGCGCCCAGCGCTGGAGGGGGGACCGAGGGAAGCGGGGGCTGGGTGGGGGCCGCTCCTCACTCTTTGCTCTCGTGGGCGTTGGGCTGCGGGACGGGATCGGTGAGGCGCATCTCGAACTCGTTGCAGCGCAGCGGCACCTCCCGGTAGTGGCAGATGAGGCTGTAGAGGCTGTCGAAGACCAGGTTGTCCGTCAGGTAGAACTTGGTGGCCCCGGCCTCCTGCCGCGAGTGGATCCGGCAGTGCTGCACCCGGCTGGACCTCCTGGCGCGGCGGGGGGAGAAAGGCAGGTCAAAAAAAGGCGGCGTTTCCCCCCCACCCCGGAAAAGCCATTCCGGCCACCAAACCGGGTGTCGACCGGAAGGTTATCTGGGCGGGACGACCAGAGCGGCTCGGGAACGGCAGGATCCCACCTCTCCGGAGCTCCTACCAGAAGGAGAGGGTGTAGTCACCCACGAAGGTCTCGCTCTCGCGCACCAGGAAGGTGCCGTCCTTGCCGCCCGTCTCGGTGCAATACTCGTGCAGCAGCTTCTCCGCGATCTGCCGCCCGTCCCGGCCCCCGCCCAGCTTCCCGTGGAACCACTTCTCCGTGAAGTGCAGCTCGTTGTTGTTGAACTCCTGCGGGGTCACCCCCACCCCAAGACAGGTTTTGTGCCACCCTCTGCCTCCCGCCTGCCCCCCGTGGAGTTCTCCCCTTGCCCCTCACGCACCTCCTTCTGCTCCACCTCCTCCTCGTCCTCGTTGAACTGGTAGCGGGAGGTCTCCTCCGAGTAGTAGATCTTGTTGCTCGTCAGGACGAAATAATGAGGGCTCCAGGTCTGGGGAAGGAGGAAGAGCATTCCCAGGGTGAGGAGAAGGATGGCGTGGAAGGACGGAGCTTTGACACGAGGTCTCTGCTCCCTCCCGCTCCCCAGGTCTAGGAGAGCCCATTCCATGCCCATCCCAAACCCAAATGCTCCTCCCCGTCCGACAGGCCCTGCTCAGCTCCTCCCTTACGTGGTCAATGGGGTCTTCGAGGTAGAGGATCCCGTTCTTGATGGAGTTGCTGATGTCGTTCTCCGAGTAGCTGGCGGTGGAGACCTCCTCGTACAGGTTCCCTTCGACCAGCTTCTTGTGCTGGGGGGCACCCAGGGGGTGGGACACGGCGGCCACGGCACACCGAGCTCCCAACCCTCGGGATCAAACTCCCACAGGTCCCTTCCCACCACCCCCCCCCGTTCCCCTCGGCCACCTCTCGGTGCAGAACATCGGAGGGGTGTCTGGAGGGATATCACGGAGGGATGTCACTCTTGAATCCCAAGATTTGGGAGAATCCCCACCCCCTCCCAGCCCGACACCGCTCACATCCCTCCTGCCGAGAGGGATGGGATTTTGGGGTGTACCTTGATCAGGATCTTCTTCTTGAGCTGGGTGGGCGAGGGCAGCTCGTCGGCGTTGATGTCCACGGGCTTGGTGAGGAGCATGTCCCCGAAGACCTTCTTGAAGTGGGAGGCCATGTTCCGCTGCTGGACGATGCTGCAGTGGTCCTCGATGGACAGGATGATGGGGAACCTGCGGGAGGCGGGTGGGAATGGTGGGAATGGTGGGAACGGTGGGATTTGGGAGCCGTGGGAGGAGCCGGGGCTTACTCGGAGGTGACGAAGGCGTGTTCCTTGATGGTGTGCAGCACGTCCAGGAACTTGATCTTGGAGGTGAGCGTGTGGCCGTGGTAGATGATGGGGAGATCATCCGGGCCGTCCCAGCAGTCCACTGGGTGGGAAGACACCCTGGTTAACACCTCGGCACTGGGGAGCAGGGCTGGGATCCCCCAAAGGACACGGAAGACCCCCCGCTCCAGTGCCGTGGGATGGGAGAAGGAAGTGGTCAGGGATGTGACAGGAGGTGCTGGGGGGGTTCCAGCATCCCTGGAAGGTTCTGGGGTGGAATTCCAGCATTCCTGAGAAGTGCTGGGGTGGAATTCCAGCATCCCTGGGAAGTGCTGGGGTGGAATTCCAGTATCCCTGGGAGGTGCTGGAGTGGAATTCCAGCATCCCTGTGAGGTGCTGGAGTGGAATTCCAGCATCCCTGTGAGGTGCTGGGGTAGAATTCCAGCATCCCTGGGAGGTGCTGGGGTGGAATTCCAGAATCCCTGTGAGGTGCTGGGGAGGCTCCAGCATTCCTGGGAAGTGCTGGGGTGGAATTCCAGCATCCCTGTAAGGTGCTGGGGTGGAATTCCAACATTCCTGTGAGGTGCTGGGGGGGTTCCAGTGTCCCTATGAGGTGCTGGGGGGGGCTCCAGCATTCCTGGGAAGCGCTGGGGTGGAATTCCAGAATCCCTGTGAGGTGCTGGGGTGGAATTCCAGCATTCCTGTGAGGTGCTGGGGGGGTTCCAGCATTCCTGGGAAGTTCTGGGGTGGAATTCCAGCCTCCCTGGGAAGTGCTGGGGACACTCACACTCGATGCAGCGGCAGCCCATCCGCAGGCACCGCGCGTACGCTTCCAGGGAGGACTCGCTGGAGAACTGATCCCCCGTCAGGTACCTGAGGACAGACAGGGAGTGGTTGAGGGGGTGGGACACTCCTGGATGTCACAGAATCAATCATGGGGGGGGTGGGACACTCCTGGATCTCACAGAATCAATCTTTGAATCACAGAATCAGCCGGCTTGGAAAGCACCTCCGAGATTGTCAAGTCCAACCCTGGATCCAACCCCGCCGTGGTTCCCAGCCCATGGCACTGATGCCGCATCCAGTCTCACCTTAAACACCTCCAGGGACAGGGACTCCACCCCCTCCCTGGGCAGCCCATTCCAATGGTTGATTACCTTCTCTGGAAAGAATTCCTTCCTAATATCCAACCTAAACCTCCCCTGGCACAGTTTGAGACTGAGCCCTCTTGTCCTACTGCTGGTTCCTGGGAGCAGAGCCCAATCCCCCCCCCCGTGGCTCCCCCCTCCTGTCAGGGAGTGCAGAGAGTGAGAAGGTCTCCCCTGAGCCTCCTCCTCTCCAGGCTGAGCCCCCCCAGCTCCCTCAGCCTCTCCTCATGGCAATTGTGCTCCAGATCCTTCTCCAGCCTCGTTGCTCTTCTCTGCACCTGCTCCAGCCCCTCCATGGCCTTCCTGAACTGAGGGCCCAGAGCTGGACACAGCACTCCAGGGGAGGCCTCACAGGGGCAGAACCCCTTCCCTGCTCCTGCTGCCACACTGATCCTGATCCAGGCCAGGATCCATTGGCCTTCTTGCCCACCTGGGCACACTCTGGCTCCTGTTCAGCTTCCTGTCAATCCAAACTCCCAGGTCCCTTCCTGCCTGGCTGTCCCCTGAGGAAATCCCAGCCCGTCCTCACGTGTTGTGGGAGGAGGAGATCCAGTACTGGGACAGGGGGTGGTTCATCTCCTCGGGCACCACACGCTCGTACTTGGCGTCCATCACCATGTTCTCCTTGGAGAAGAGGTACGTGAGGAACTGGGAAAGCAGGGGGTGGAAAGCAGAGAGGTCAGAGCCTGGCAGGGCCACGGAGACACCCCTGGGTGGGTTCTGGGTGGGGGGCACCCACCTCATCCAGCTGGAAGGAGGGATCCGCCACCTCACCGGAGCTCTCCCGGAGGTAGGTGCACATGTATTCCCGCACCATGCCCACGTCGCTGGCCCAGGATTCCTGGGAGACAAACGTGGATGTCGTTATGGGGCCGGAGCATCCTGTGGGAGGCCCCAAAACCACGAGGGTCTGGAAGAAATCCCACCTTCTGGTCGTGCAGCAGGAACTTCTGGAAGTCGTAGAGGGAGACCTGGCACAGCTCGGGGCGGTCCACGTTCCTGGGACACGGATCAGCCACCAGTGAGGAGCGGGAGAAGGAGTTGGGATAGATCCCATGGGAGAGGCAAGGCTGCCGGGGCCCACCTGCAGCTCTCAGCTCCCCTATTCCTGCCCCATTCCCACCAGGAGTGTGCAGCGTTGTCCAAGGATATGGGGAGGGCAGGGCGGAAGGTCCCTACATCCCTGGCAGCCTCATCCACTTCCATGGCTGTCCATCCTTGTTCCTATCCCTGCTCTCATCTTCACTCCCCTCATTCCCACTCCCACCTCGACTCCTCTGTCCGTTCTTCCCTCTTCTCATCCCTGCTCTCAGCCCCACTTCCATCCCTGCTCCCACACCCCTCATATTCCTGTTCCCATCTCCACTTCCACCTCTGCTCATCCCTTCTCCCATCCCTGCTCCCATCCCCTCTCCAATCCCCGCTCTCATCCCCACTTCCATCCCTGCTCCCACACCCCTCATATTCCTGTTCCCATCTCCACTTCCACCTCTGCTCATCCCTTCTCCCATCCCTGCTCCCATCCCCTCTCCAATCCCCGCTCTCATCCCCTCTCCCATCCCTGCTTGGATCCTCACTCCCATTCCTGCTCTCAACCCCTCTCCTATCTCTGATCTTGCTCCCCTCCCATTCCCACTCCAATCTCCACTCCAACTCCACTCCCATCTCTTCTCATCCCTGCTCCCATCCCCGCTCCCATTCCCACTCCCATCCTAATTCCCATTCCTGCTCATCTGCTCTATCCCTGCTCCCATCCTCACTCCCATCCCAGCTCCCATCCCTGTTCCCTTTCCCACTCCAACTCCACTCCCATCTCTTCTCATCCCTGCTCCCATCCCCGCTCCCATTCCCACTCCCATCCTAATTCCCATTCCTGCTCATCTGCTCTATCCCTGTTCCCATCCTCACTCCCATCCCAGCTCCCATCCCTGTTCCCTTTCCCACTCCAACTCCACTCCCATCTCTTCTCATCCCTGCTCCCATTCCTGCTCTCATTCCCTTTCCCATCCCCATTCCCATTCCTGCTCATCTGCTCTATCCCTGTTCCCATCCCAGCTCCCATCCCTGCTCCCTTTCCCACTCCCAACCCCACTCCCATCTCTTCTCATCCCTGCTCCCATCCCTGCTCTCATTCCCACTCCCATCCCCATTCCCATTCCTGCTCATCTGCTCTATCCCTGTTCCCATCCTCACTCCCATCCCAGCTCCCATCCCTGCTCCCTTTCCCTCTCCCATCCCTGCTGCTCCCTGGTCCTATCCCTCTTCCCATCCTGCTTCCATCCCTGCTCCCTTTCCCTCTCCCATCCTCTCTCCCACGCCCTGCTCTGCCCAATCCCTGCATTTCCCACTCTGTGGATCCCACCCTTGGAATCTTGGCCGGATGGGAGCCACGGCATTCCCAGGAACTCACCTCAGAGGGAAGGAGAGCTCCAGCTGCTCGATGACCTGCAAGGAGGGGAGGAGGGGACGAGGCTTAGCCGGGAGGGGACACGTCACACGGGTTTGGGGGACACTTGGGAAGCAAACCCCTGGATCTTACCGACTTCTGGGCGTCAAACATCAGGTTTTTGTAGAACTGGATGAAGTGGGAGAAGGTCATTTCATTCCTGGCTTCCACTTCCTGGGGGAGACGGGGCCGGAGGTGAGAGCGGGGCCACCCCACCGGACACAGGGACACCGGGGTGGCTCCAGCCCTCCTGGAAAAGCTGGAAAACCATCTCCCTCCCAGGTGGGGTGTCCAGGGGATCCTTACCACGAGTTTATCCCGCAGGAATCTCATGTTGGGAACGCGGTAGTTCACCTGGGGCAGCATCGCCTTCAGGTCCTTCACGGTGATGCTGCCGGAGCGGGAGACGGAGTCGGGATGGAGAATCAACCCCTGGATGGGTCTCGGCTCCCGGCCTCAAGGTTCCCACCCCAAATCCTGGTGCCTGGCATGGGGATCCCACCCTCCCTGTGCCCGTGGATCCCTCCAGGCACAGGACCCGGAGAAATCGTGGATGTCCCATCCCGGGAAGTGCTGAAGGTCAGGATGGACAGGGTTTGGAGCAACCCGGTCTAGTGGAATTCCATGACCTTTGGGTCTCTTCCCACCCAAACCATTCCATGATTCCATGACCACTGGTGGAAAAGCAATGGAAATCGGGATCCCCGTGGCCCTCACACCCAAATCTCTGATTTTCCGTGTCTCCAAGCATCCCAAAAAACCTGGTGCTCCCTTGTCCCATGTGGTGTTTGGCACGAGTGTGAGCAGAGGGCCAAGGAGAGGAAGCACATCCCAAAAACCAACTGGGCTCTCTAGGCCATCATCCCACCTGGAGATGATGCCCATTCCCATCTCCATCATAATTTAAGTGCAAATTCCCTTGATTTGGGGTTTTCCCTGCCTTTGGAAGTTGTTTCTGGGCTGCATTAACGGTCCAGCCCCTCCTGCCACTGGTGGAAAAGCAACGGAAATCGGGATCCCCGTGGCCCTCACACCCAAATCTCTGATTTTCCCTGTCTCCAAGCATCCCAAAAAACCCGGTGCTTGCTCCCTCGTCCCACGAAGCCACCAGATTTGGGATGCAAACAGGGGAATCTGGTCCTATCCCGCCAAACCCACCACTCACTTCCCAACTCGGGGCCATGCCGGCGCTCACCTGCCTTCCCGCGCCCGGTCCATCCCGTCAAACTGCTTCCGGAGCCACCTGGGAAAGAAGGAAGGGACGGACACACAGCACTCAGCGCCACGGAGGAGCAAATCCAGGGGGGGTTTTTGTCCCTCAGACAGGGAATTGGGATCTGCCGGCGCTTGCCCACCTCTCGATCTGCAGCGGGGTCTGGGCCCTCTGGGTATCAGCCACCAGCCAGTTGAGCCCCGTTATCCAGAGGTTGATGTCCTCCTCGCAGAAAGCTGGAAAAGGAGAAGGGGGGATGGGTGCTGTGGGATGCCGGGAAAGGGGTGGGATCCAGGGGGAGGGATGTGGGAGCAGGGAGGGAGCCCAACGCACCGGCCACGCTGAGCGTCCGCAGCCGGAAGTCCATCCCGTAGAGGATGATGAAGCACATGGTGAAGTCCAACTTCCGAGCGTCCTCGGGGTAGCGCTCGAAATCCCGGGAATTCTTGCCCAGGCGGATCTCCTTGATCTCCCGGATGTCGACTGCGGGGAGAGAGGAACATGGAAGCGGCCCCTGACGCCGTGGATTCGTGTGAGGGACTCGTGGAGGCTGCAGGAGGTGGGACTGCCAGGATGGGACATTCCCGGGAATGTGGGATGGAATTGCGGGTGCTGTGGCCACGTGGAGACACGTCCCCGGCGCCCTCCAGGGATGTTGTGATGGCGCCATGGGCATGGAGTGTCCTTCAGGGAACCGTGCCCCTGGAATGGGGGGGTCTCCGTTGGGATGGGATGGCATCATGGGTGCCATGGATGTGTGTCCTCCATGGATTTGTGTCCCAGGAATGGGGGGTCTCCGTTGGGGTGGGATGGCATCATGGGTTCCATGGATGTGTGTCCTCCATGGATTTGTGTCCCAGGATGGGGTGTCCCTGCCTGTGTGACAGCACCACGGGGGCCATGGCTGTGTGTCCTCCAGGGATCTGTATCCCAGGATATCCTGGGATGGGGTGTCCCTGCTTGTGTGACAGCACCACGGGTGCCATGGATGTGTGTCCTCCATGGATTTGTATCCCAGGATGTCCTGGGATGGGGTGTCCCTGTTTGTGTAACAGCACCATGGGTGCCATGGCCGTGTGTCCTCCATGGATTTTTATCCCAGGATATCCTGGGATGGGGTGTCCCTGCTTGTGTGACAGCACCATGAGTACCATGGCCATGTGTCCTCCATGGATTTGTATCCCAGAATGTCCTGGGATGGGGTGTCCCTGCTTGGGTGCCATGGCCGTGTGTCCTCCATGGATTTGTATCCCAGGATATCCCCAGGATGGAATGTCCCTGCCTGTGTGACAGCACCACGGGTGCCATGGCCGTGTGTCCTCCAGGGAATCGTGTCCCCAGGACAGGATGTCCCTGCAGCACCAGCTCCACGTGCCTGATGACCCTCCACTCCCTGTGTCCTCCATGGATTCCCATCCCCAGGATGTGGCTCCCACCAGCGCTTCCCACACTTTTCCCAGCTCTGTGGCTGCCACGCGGCCTCCAGGCCCATCCTGCCCCATCCCAACCTGCCCAGGGCAGACCCTGGCAGGGGCTGAGCTCAGCTTTTAATTGGAGCCTCTTCCCAAAAGTGGCAATTTGAGCTTGGACCGCAGGGCGTTGCTTTCCTGCTGCTCTGCTCCCTCATTATCCCGCTAAATAAAGCTCCGGCGGCGTTGGAAGGGCTGGGTTTCCGGAGCCTGCTCTTCCTCCGCCACGGGAGACTTCCAGTTTTCCCAGTGGATTTGTCCCACCGGGAGCAGAATAATAACACATTATTAGGAATAACACCCGAAGTTGTTCCCGATCCCACAACCATCACCCCTCCCCCGGGAAAGGTTTGGACTCTGGGAATGAGCCAGGGACACCGGAAAGGGTTTTGTGTGACCGAGAGAGCGGCCGGACCCCCCGAGCCTGGGCATTGTCCTGCCGAGGAAATGGGTCATTTCCCGGAGAATTTCCAGCCCTGGCCGCGCTTCCGATGTGGGAGGTGGTGGTGGGGAAGAGCCCAAGGAGCCTGATCCACAGTGGGAAAAGCAAAGGCTGAATGCAGGGAGGGAAAAGGGATGGGGGAGGAATGGGGGTTGATTAAGCAAGAAAAGAGGGGCCGGGGAGTTTTTCTTGGCGGAAAAGCTCCAGAAAACACTGGAGGCTTTATCCAGTTTGTTTTTTTTTTTTTGCTGGATGACCGCAAGCCAAATTTCATGGATCAGGGTGGGATTTTAGCACAAGTGGCACACGGGGGCTCTGCAGCCCGGCACGGGCTTTGTTCTGGGACAAGATCCCAAGAAATCAAATCCCGTTGTATCCATGGGGCTCCCGGGGCTCGGAGAAAACTCTCCTTGGGACAAACAGGCAGATTTTTTTGGGGGGAAAAACGGGTTTATGGGTTAAAAAACGGCTGCTCAACCCCAAACCTGCCCATCCACAGGGAGAGGGGAGAAGTCAGAGGATACCAACAGGCCACAAAGGTGTATTCCTTGGATTCCACACCTCCGGGATCCAGCCTTGGACCAGACCTCTGGGTGCTGCCAATAATCCCAGGATGGTTTGGGTTGGAAGGGAGCGGAAAGATCATCCAGTTCCAACCCCCTGCCATGGGCAGGGACATCTCCCACTATCCCACATTGCTCCAGCCTGGCCTGGAACACTTCCAGGGATGGGGCAGCCACATATTCTCTGGGAATTCCAGCCCAGCCCCTCACCACTCTCACAGCCAAGAATTCCTTCCCAATATCCCATCTAACTCTCTGGCAGTGGGAAGCCATTCCCTGTGTCCTGTCCCTCCATCCCTTGTCCCAAGTCCCTCTCCTGCTCTCCTGGAGCCCCTTTAGGCCCTGGAAGGGGTTCCAAGGTCTCCCTGGAGTTTTCCTTCTCCAGGCTGGACATTCCCAGCTCTCCCAGCCTGGCTCCAGAGCAGAGGAGCTCCAGCCCTTGGAGCATCTCCGTGGCCTCCTCTGGACTCGCTCCGGCAGCTCCACATCCTTCTAATGTTGGGAATTTCCGGGCTGGAGGCAGCTCTGCAGGTGGGGTCTCACCTGAGTGGGGCAGAGGGGCTGAATCCCGCCCTCTCCTGCTTCCCACGCTGTGGGACGAGCCCAGAACACAGGGAATTCCTGCTTTTCCACCCACCAACACCCCCAAATCCCTCTCCCCGTGGCAAAGAGCCCATTCCCACACAGAACCAGGGGAAGAGGGAGCGGCTGCACAAAACAAGGGAGCCGGAGCCGGGAGCTTCCTGGAAACCACATCTGCGGCGGATTTGGCGGATTTGCAGGGATCACGTCGGAATTATGTCTCCAAACTCCTCCCAGCATTGTCTCCCGGGATCCCAGGGCGATTAAAACACTCTGGAAGGATTAAAACACCCTGGAAGTCGCTTCCAGCTGCGAAAATCCCTTTTTTTCTTTTCTAATGCAAAGCGAGCAGCTCCCGGGGCAAAGAGGATTTGGAATGGTGGGAAGAGCAGGTCCTGCCCAGTGGGTTTTAGGGATGCTGAGGGAAGGCCTGGGAATTTTTTTCAGGCCTTAGGAGGAAAAAGGGGATGGAGGGAACGTTGTGCTGGGAAATCCCAGCTCTGGTGGCACAAGCCACGTCCACCTGAGTCATCCGTTCTTCCAGGACACCTGGAAGCTCAGAATTCCCTCCAGGGGGGAATTTGGGAGACAGCGTCCCCCTGGGAATTCCCGTGGTGGGATTTAAAACCTGAAAGAAAATATCCCTCCTGCTCCAGCAGTGATAAATCCCACCTGGATTTTCTCCTCCCCAGAAAAATCCCATTTCTAATTCTTTGGCATTAACGAGGCTGGAAGTGTCGCCTCTCCAAAATCCTCTTGGATTTTCCATGCTGCCTTCACCCCTGTTGTTTTTAATTTCTTATAAACATCCTTTTTGGGTTGTTTTCTGCCAGATTCCCTGTGCTGGGAATTGGGATTTGCTGAGGGTGAGGAGCTGGGAGACCTCCAGGATGAGGTTAATTTTGGAGGTGATGTCCCAGGTGATCTCATGTCTGGACATGGATCTCGGGCCTGGACACGGATTTCAGGCCTGGACACGGATCCTGGGCCTGGACATGGATCCCAGGCCTGGACACGGATCCCAGGCCTAGACATGGAATAAAGGAATGGACACGGATCAAAGGCATGGACACAGATCCCAGGTCTGGACACAGATCCCAGGCCTGGACACAGATCCCAGGCCTAGACACAGATTCCGGTCCGGACACAGATCCCAGGCATGGAGAGGAATCCCAGCCATGGACACGGGGGCCTGGACAAAGATCCCAGGCCTGGACATGGATCCCAGGCCTGGACACGGATCCCAGGCCTGGACACGGATCCTAGGCCTGGACACGGATCCCAGGCCTGGCCATGGATCCCAGGCCTGGTCATGGATCCCAGTACTTGACATAGATCCTGGGCCTGGCCATGGATCCCAGGCCTGGACATGGATCCCGGGCCTGGACACAGATTCTGGGTCTGGACACGGATCCCGGGCCCGGACACGGATCCCAGGCCTGGACACAGATTCTGGGCCTGGATACAGATCTCAGGCCTGGACATGAATCCCAGGCCTGGACACAGATTCCAGGTCCAGACATAGATCCCAGGTCTCAACATGTATCCCAGGCCTGGACACAGATTCCAGGCCTGGACATGAATCCCAGGCCTGGACAGGCCTGGACATGGATTCCAGGCCTGGACACGGATCACAGACCTGGACATGAATCCCAAGCCTGGGCATAGATTCCAGGCCTGGACATGGATTCCAGTCCTTGACACGGATCCTGGGCCCGAATACAGACCCCAGGCCTCGACACGGATCCCAGATCTGGAAACAGATTCCGGGTCCGGACACAGATCCCAGGCCTGGACATGAATCCCAGCCATGGACACAGATCAAAGGAATGAACACGGATCAAAGGCATGGACATGGATCCCAGGCCTGGACATGGATCCCAGGCCCAGACATGGGTCACAGTCCTGGACATGAATCCCAGGCCTGGACAGAGATTCTGGATCCAGACACAGATCCCAGGCCTGGATATGCATCCCAGGCCAGGACACAGATTCCAGGCCTGGACACGAATCCCAGGCCTGGACACGGATTCCAGGTCCAGACACAGATCCCAGGCCCGGCCACGGATCCTGGGCCCGGACACGTGTCCATCAGCCACTTAACGAAGCGTGTAATTATCCTGGGAGTCCAGGGGAGAGCCTGGATCCATGTCCTGGCCCTGACAATTCCTAACAGAGACATCAGCCCTTCCCACTAATCCCTCTCCCAGTGGGATGTCGGCCGGAAGGGGGGATTTGAAATGGCCCTGGCAGGCGTGAGGTCCGGGAGATCCCGGCACTTCCATAACATCCCGGAGAATGGGAGGATGTGGGAGCACCAGGAGCTGGATCAGGGGGTGAAGATGTTCCAGCCTGGCACTGAGACAGGGATTGCTCCCACTCCAAGCGAGTGGGGGGGTTGGATGGGATTGCACCATTCCCAGTGGGATTTTCCTTTTGTTTTCCTCTTTCTGGATGACCTTAGGGGGTGTCTATTCATTCCCATGGGAAAAGTCAGACCCCAAGGCACCAGTGGGGAAACTGAGGCACGGAATCATGAGCGACCCAACATCCCAACCCGGCAGCGTGTGGCGCTTCCAGAAAAAACAAGGAGCTGGGAATGCTGTATTTCCGTGACTGGATAATGAGCTCTTCTCCATGAGGATCTAAACCACTTCTCCAAGAATGGGTGTCCTTCCTCCCATCACTCATCCCACTCCTCCGGCTGCCACCCTCCTTCCCAGCTCAAAGCCTTTCCATGGCCGGAATCCGGCTTGGGATCAGCCCCTCTGAGCCCCTCCAGGGAAAAGGCACCTCCCAGACCTCCAGGGTGGGCTTTGCTGTCATCCAGGGGAGGTGATATCCCAAAACCGAGTTCCTTCCCTGCATGGGATGTGGGATGAGGTGAGGGCGGAGCTCTGGGTCACCCCAATCCCAGGTTTTCATCCCATGGCTCTTTTAAGCTCCATTTGAAGCCTGGAGGTAACGAGCACCGAGACATGGAATTCCACCAATTCCCAGTGGTGGGAGAACATCCCAAGAGCCCAGTGAATCCACAAGTATGGACAGTTTTTAGGGATGTTCCAGTGGGAGCAGCCCAGTTTTGGGGTTAAAAGCACCGTGAGCAGGAACAGTGATGGTCACTCCTTTACCTCCTTGCCAGGGAGGATATAAATCCCTCGGGATCACACGGAAGCGGCTTCACCCCCAGGACAGGGTGGGAAGGAGGAGGTGAGGGTTGCCCAGCCCAGCAGTTCCTGCTTTTATGGGAATTACCCCATGGTAGGACATTCCATAGGGGATGGAGATCCCACCATGGCAGGGCATCCCAAGAGGTCCAGGAACCCCAAAACCAGTCACCCCATCAAGGTTGGACATCCCACCATGAACAGGAACCCCAAAACTCATCACCCCACCATGGTAGGACATCCCACCATGAACAGGAACCCCAAAACTCGTCACCCCACCATGGTAGGACATCCCACCATGAACAGGAACCCCACAACCAGTCACTCCACCATGGTAGGATGTCCCAACAGGTCCAGACACCCCAAAACCAGTCACCCCACTAAGGCAGGACATCCCAACAGGTCCAAGAAACCCAAAACCAGTCACCCCACCACAGTAGGACGTCCCAACATGTCCAGACATCCCCCAACTGGACACCCCACTACAGTAGGACATCCCACTATGGTCAACACTGGCACAGTCCATCACCTCACCATGGTAGGGCACTCCAGCAGGTCCAGGCACCCCACAACCAGTCACCCCCCCATGCCAGGACATCCCACCATGAACAGGAACCTCAAAACCAGTCACCCCACCATGCCAGGACACCCCAGGCACCCCACAACCAGTCACCCCACCACAGCAGGACATCCCACCACGGACAGTCACCTCACAACCAGTTACCCCACCACAGCAGGACCCCCCAACACATCCAGGCACCCGAGCACCAGTCACTCCAGCACAGCAGGACATCCCACCACAGCCACATCCACACCATGGAAGAACATCCCACCACATCCAAGCACCCCACAGCCAGTGACCCCACAGCCAATCATCCCTCAGCCGGGCACCCCACCATGGCAGGACATCCCACCATGCCCCAAAAACTCCCCAGCCAGTCACCCCACCATGGCAGGACACCCCACTATGACCAGGAACCCCACAACCAGTCACCCCACCATGGCAGGACACCCCACCATGACCAGGCACCCCACAACCAGTCACCCCACCATGGCAGGACACCCCACCATGACCAGGAACCCCACAACCAGTCACCCCACCATGGCAGGACACTCCACCATGGCCAGGCACCCCACAACCAGTCACCCCACCACACCAGGATACCCCACCATGTCCAGGCACCCCACAAATAGTCACCCCACCACAGCCACACAAATAGTCACCCCACCACAGTAGGACATCCCACCATACCCAGGCACCCCACAACCAGTTTCCCCACCACAACAGGACACCCCACCATGGCCAGGCACCCCACAAACAGTCACCCCACGACAGTAGGACATCCCACCATACCCAGGCACCCCACAAACAGTCACCCCACGACAGTAGGACATCCCACCATACCCAGGCACAGAACAATTATTTTCCCCACCACAATAGGACATCCCACCATGGCCAAGCACTCCAGAACCGGTCACCCCACCAGAGTAGGACATCCCACCACAGCCCCACAGCCTGTCACCCCACCATGGAAGAACATCCCACCACAACCAGTCACACCACCACATCAGGACACCCCACCACACCCCACCAGGTAGGACACCCCAACACCTCCAGGCACACCACAGCTGGGCACCCCACCACAGTAGGACATCCCACTACACCCCAAACCCCCCCCAGTCAGTCACCCCACCATGTCAGGACATCCCCCCATGGCAGGACACCCCAATCCATCCAGGCACCCCACAACTGGGCAACCCCACCACACCAGGACACCCCACCATAGTAGGACATCCCACCACATCCCAAAAACTCCCCAGCCAGTCACCCCACCACGGCAGGACACCCCACCATGACCAGGAACCCCACAACCAGTCACCCCACCATGCCAAGACACCCCACCAGGTCCAGGCACCCCACAACCAGTCACCCCACCACAGCCACACAGCCGCTCACCCCATCACAGTAGGACATCCCACCGTGCCCCAAAAGCTCCCCAGCCAGTCACCCCACTATGCCAAGACACCCCACCATGGCCAGGCACCCCACAACCAGGGTAGGACATCCCACCATATCCAGGCACCCCACAACTGGGCACCCCACCACACCAGGACATCCTACCGTGCCCCAGAATCTCTCCAGCCAGTCGTGCCACCGTGGCAGGACACCCCAACATATCCAGGCACCCCATAGCCAGTCACCCCACCACAGCAGGACATCCCACCACAACCACACAGCCGCTCACCCCACCACAGTAGGACATCCCATCACGCCCCAAAAACTCCCCAGCCAGTCACCCCACCATGGCAGGACACCCCACCATGTCCAGGCACCCCACAACCAGTCACCCCACCATGGTAAGACACCCCAATACATTCAGGCACCCCACAACTGGGCACCCTACCACAGGAGGACATCCCACCATGCTCAGGCACCCCACAACCAGTTTCCCCACCACAGTAGGACATCCCACCATGGCCAGGCACCCCACAGACAGTCACCTCACCAGAGTAGGGCACCCCAACACGTCCAGGCACCCCACAACTGGGCACCCCACCACAGCAGGACAACCCACCATGGCCGGGCACCCCCCAATCCCACCATGGCAGGACATCCCACCACAGCCACACAGCCCCATCACAGTAGGACATCCCACCGTGCCCCAAAAACTCCCCAGCCAGTCACCCCACCATGGCAGGACACCCCAATACATCCACGCACCCCACAACCAGTCGCCCCACCAGGGTAGGACATCCCACCACGGCCAGGCACCCCACAACCAGTTCCCCACCACAGTAGGACATCCCCCCAAGCCCAAGCACCCCACAACCAGTTTCCCCACCACAGTAGGACATCCCACCATGCTCAGGCACCCCACAACCAGTTCCCCACCACAGCGGGACATCCCACCATGCTCAGGCACCCCACAACCAGTTCCCCACCACAGCGGGACATCCCACCATGACCAGGCACCCCACAACTGGGTACCCCACCACGGTAGGACACCCCAACACATCCAGGCACCCCACAACCAGTTTCCCCTTCAGCGCAGGACATCCCATCATGGCCAGGCACCCCACAGCCAGTCACCCCACCAGGGTAGGACACCCCAATGCTTCCAAGCACCCCACAGCCAGTCACCCCACCATAGCAGGACATCCTACCATGGCCATGCACCCCAGAGACAGTCGCCCCACCACGGTAGGACACCCCAACACGTCCAGGCACCCCACAACTGGGCACCCCACCACAGTAGGACATCCCACCATGGCTGGGCACCTCACAACCAGTTCCCCACCACAGCGGGACATCCCACCATGACCAGACACCCCACAACTGGGCACCCCACCATTGTAGGACACCCCAACACATCCAGGCACCCCACAACCAGTCACCCCACCCCAGCTTCTCACCCCCCCGGCCCCCGCCCCCGAGCCGATACTCACTGTCCCCCTCCACCTTCTCGGGCGTGCGGCTCCAGATGATCTGCCGCGTCTCCAGCTTCACCTGGAAGGTCCTTCTCTCCGGCCTCTGGGACTTCTTCTGGTAGAACAAGGTGAGGACGGTGCCCATCTCCAGGCAGCGCAGGATCCTGCCCATGTCTCCCGCCTCCATCCTGCCGTCCTCCAGGAATCCATTGACGCTGCCGAGCCTGGCCATGGACATCTTCAGCGCTGGGCCATCGCCGGGAACGCGGGTGGCTCATGCAGGAGGGGACGGATCCGAAGGGCCGAGACCTCCCCGGGGATTTTGGGATTTGCCCTGGGTTTTTCCTCTAAGGACGGCGGCCGGGATTGGAGATGGCCAGGAGGAGGAGGAGGAGGAGGAGGAGGAGGAGGAGGAAAAGGCTGGGCTGGAGGCACCGTGACCTTCTCGCCAAGGCTGGCTCTGGATCCGGTGTTGGCATCCAGCGGTGGCGGCGGTGGGAAGAGATGGGCAACGCCGGGATGGCCTCGCGCTGGAACGTCGGGAGCGTCGGGAGGGCGGAAAAGCATCCGCTGGATGGTGGTGGCGGTGGGAGAACCTCCGTGGGAAAACCCAGCCCCCCCCAAAAAACCCAACCCTCCCCCCCCCAAAAATAAACCCCTCAACCCTTAAAAAAAAAAACTCCCACCTCCAAAAAAACCCAATCCCTAAAAACCCCCCGTCCCCCCCAAAAAAAGCCAAATCACCCCCTTAAAAAAAGACAAATCGCCCCCCCCCCCAAAAAAAAAAGCCGAATCACCCCAAAAAGTGGGGGGCCGGGGTTGGGAAAGGGGGGTGGGAAAGGGGTTGTCGAGGGGAGGTGGGGCGGCTTTGGGAGCAGCGGGATGGGCGCTTGGGCTGCGGGATGCGGGGTTGGGAAGGAGGTGCCGGGGGTGGTGGTGGTGGGGGGGCGTTGGAGGGGGGGGTTGTCCCACCGTCCTCCCGCCGCCGCCGCCCCCCTTTTCCCCTGGCGGCTCCCTAATTTCGGGCGGATGAAATGGAGGCCCGGAGGAAACGGCAATCACACATGGCCGGAAAGAGCTCAGAAAGGAATTTCGAAAAAAAAAAAAAAAAAAAAAAAAAAAAAAGGATCTTGGAGAAAGGCAAACCCCGAGCGAGAGAGGAGAGGAAAAAAAGGCGGCCGAGGGTGACATCTAGAGGAATTCCGCGTGGGAACAGGATTTGGGGGGGATCCAACACCCCCATCCAACCCCGGGATGGGGCTGCCTGCGTGGAAAAGCGGTTGGGTTTGGGGGTTTTTTTGGGGGGGATTAAAGGGTTAAAGGAAAGCGGCTGGAAAGCGGGATAACTCCCGGTTGTCCTCGCCGCGCCGCCGAGCTGGGAATGAAGCGCCGGGAAGGAGCCGGAGCGGAGTCACCGCTGTCATGAGTTTGTCCCGCCTCAGCTGGGGGGGGGAGGGGAGAAAAGGGTTGGGAAGCGCCGTGGGGAGAAAAAAACACTTGGAGAGAGAGGGAAAAAAAAAGGGAACAGGGATCGGCGTCACAGCTTTTACCCTCCGGAGGGTCTGGGCTGGCTGGGAAGCAGGGAGAGATCCCACCTTTCCACTGCCTGCCTGCAAACCTCCCCTTTCCCGAAGAATCTGGGACACGCGGGGTGAAAACGAGCTCGGGAAGGGGGTTTTGTTTTCCTTGCTTTATCCATGAATTCCTTTCTGGTTTCCCGCTCCTCTGGAGCAGAAGGAGCTTTGGGCCGAGGCCAGAAGCGGCAGAGGTGGTGCCTTCTTGTGTTTGGGTTTTCCATGTCCAGGCAAATCCCGTTTCGGAGCCCCCTGTTCCGTCTGGGAACTGAACATCCCGATGGAGCACCGGAATAGGAGGTGGTTTTTCCACAGGGAACTGGGGTTTGGCTCCTGATGTCCATCCAAAACCTGTGGGAGGAGAAGGAATGTTCTGTTTTCAGTGTCACCGGTTTAATTTGAGCGTCTCCGGAGCGAAGCCGTAAGGAAGGAATTCCCAAAGTAAAGCACCCGACGGATCCCTGGAAGGGGCAGAGGAACTGGAGACTCCGCTGGGGCCTCCAGGTGTTCCCCAAAGGACCCAAAATTCATGGTGCTCCTGGAAAACTCTGGGATGACTCTTCCATGGAGGTCAGAGGAGGTGTTGGGACATCGTGGAGCTGCCGGGAAGGAAGGGTCACGGATTCACCAGGATCCATCGGGAGGTGCAGCTGGAAAAATTGATCCCAGGAGGAATTAAGGAAGTTTAATTTCCTCTGTGACCTCTGATTACCCAAAGGACAAAATCCTGTGGATCCCTGGAAGGGGCAGAGGAACTGGAGACTCCCTGGGGCACCCAGGAATACCGGTGTCCCAAAATTCTTCTGGAAAACTTTGGGATGACTCTTCCATGGAGGTCAGAGGAGGCGTTGGGACATCGTGGAGCTGCCGGGAAGGAAGAGTCATGGATTCATCAGGACGTGCCAATAAACAGGGAGGAACTTCAGCTGGAAAAATTGATCCCAGGAGGAATTAAGGAAGTTTAATTTCCTCTGTGACCTCTGATAACCCAAAGGACAAAATCCTGTGGATCCCTGGAAGGGGCGGAGGAACTGGAGACTCCCATGGATTCACCAGGTCCTGCAAGGTGGGAATGCTGGGGCTGTAACTGCACTGAACTGGGACAGATCCAGATCCCTGGATCAATGCAGAATCCAGGAAAAGCTCTGCCGAGCGGTGCCGGTCCGGCTGAACATCCAAACCACATTCCTAATCCAAATATTTACCGCTGTCAGGGCAGGGATTCGTTTCTCGACCTTTCCAAGCAGGGAAAAGTCCAAAGTGGTCGGGGAGCAAAGTTCCTCCCTCCTTCCCAACTGCAGCTGGATCCATGGGAATGTTTTCACGCGGGCAAATATTTGGGGAGATGCCGCCGTGGTCTCGTGGGGGGTTGGTTGTATCCCTTGGAAACGGGAAAGGAAAAGCCACGTTCCCATTTCCAGGAGCTGATTGTGTCGTTCAGAGAATCATGGAATGGTTTGGGTGGGAAGGGAGCAGAAAGATCATGGAATTCCATGGAAGGGACACCTTCCACTAGCCCAGGTTGCTCCAACCCGACCTTGGACACTTCCAGGGATGGGGCAGCCACAGCTTCTCTGGGAATTCCATCCCAGCCCCTCCCCACCCTCCCAGCCAAGAATTCCTTCCCAATATCCCATCTACCCCTGGGAAGCCATTCCCTGTGTCCTGTCCCTCCATCCCTTGTCCCCAGTCCCTCTCCAGCTCTCCTGGAGCCCCTTTAGGCCCTGCAAGGGGCTCCAAGGTTTCCCTGGAGTTTCCCTTCTCCAGCCTGGACATTCCCAGCATTCCCAGCCTGGCTCCAGAGCAGAGGGGCTCCAGCCCTTGGAGCATCTCCGTGGCCTCCTCTGGACTCGCTCCAGCAGCTCCACATCCTTCAGGAATGTTGGGAATCCCAGAGTTGGATCCTGCGATTCCCAGTGGTCTCCGACACCTCCTCGCTCCCATTTTGCTGGGGGGGGGGGGTCATTAACCCCCAGGATCCTCTTCCCACAGAACAGAGGACTTGGGATATCCTGGGATTCATCCCTGTGGAGCTGCTTTTCCCGCCGAGAAAAAAATTTATATTCCACGGTTGGTCCTTCCTGCTTCCACGAAAACTCAAACCACCCCAACTCCAATGGATTTGAACACAGAGGAGACAAAAGAGGTTCCCAACCAATTCCCAGTCGAGAAATGGGAGCAGCTTTTCCTTTAGGATCCTGCAGCAGTTTCTTTCCCTGTTGCTCCCATTTTCCTCCCAGTTTTCCATCTATCCCGAGAGACGCCTCCTTCCCTTGAGCCCACGCTCTGGAATCTTGCTGTTCTCAGCCAAAAATTGGGATTCTGGAGTTTGTTTGTCCTTGGGAAGCACTTCCCTCCCCCTCCAGTTAAAGCTTTTTGGAGAAGAAGGAAGTTTCTGGAGGAATAAATTAGTTGCTGAGCTGCTCTCGGAGTTGGGAATGTCCCGTGGGAATGTCCTGTGGGAATGTGGGAAAGACTTTTTAGGAGGGCCTGGAGTGGTGGGATGAGGTGGGGAGGGAATTAAATGGGAAGGGGGAAGGTTTAGGTTGGACTTAAAGAGGAAATTCCTTATGATAAGGGTGGGAAGATGCTGGATTGGGTTGCCCAGGAAAGTTGTGGGTTCTCTATCCCTGGAAGTGTTGAGGAGGAGAAGGAGAGAAGAAGGAGGAGGGGGAGAAGGAGAAGGAAAAAAGAGAAGGAAAAAGGAGAAGGAAAAAGGAGAAGAAGGAGAAGGAAAGGAGAAGGAGGAGGAGAATGAGAAGGAAGAAGGAGAAGGAGAAGGAAAAAGGAGGAGAAGGAAAGAGGAAAATGAGAAGGAAAAAGGAGAAGGAAAAAGAAAAAGGAGAAGGAAAAGGGAGGAGAAGGAAAAAGCAAAAGGAGAAGGAAAAGGGAGAAGGAGAAGGAAAAAGGAGAAGGAAAAACGAGAAGGAGAAGGAAAAAGGAGAAGGAAAAACGAGGAGAAGGAAAAAGGAGAAGGAAAAGGGAGAAGGAGGAGAAGGAAAAAGGAGAAGGAGAAGGAAAAAGGAAAAAGGAAGGAGGAGAAGGGGAAGGAAAAAGGAGAAGGAAAAGGGAGAAGGAGAAGGAAAAAGGAAAAGGAAAAAGGAGGAGAAGAAGGGAAAAGGAGAAGGAGGGGGAGAAGGAGAAGGAGAAGGAAAAGGAGAAGGAGGAGAAGGATCACATCCCAGGAATCCAAGCCCTGGCCGGTGCTGGCCCAGGAGGGAACTGGTCCCTCAGCTCCAGACATTTTTCTTCCCAATCCTCCAGGAAAAGGGCACAGGGAACGACCCCTGACCCTGGGCCCGCTCCGGTGACGTGTTTGAAACCGTCACTCTTCGGCTTTTCCGCTTCCCTCGGGATTCTCACCAGTTCTCCCACATCTCCCGGACGTGTCTCCCTGGAATCTCGGCACAAGGATCCAACCGAGGCTCGAGTGCTGGGCTGGAATTCCCAGAGAAGCTGTGGCTGCCCCAGCCCTGGAAGTGTCCCAGGCCAGGTTGGAGCAACCTGGGAAAGTGGGAGGTTGGAATTCCATGGAATTCCATGAGTTTTAAGCTCCCTTCCCACCCAAAGCATCCCGTGATTCTCCGAATGGCCCCGTCAGCTCCTGGAAATGGGAATGTGGCTTCATTTCCCGGAGGTTTTTTTTAAATTTAATTCAAATTCCGAAGTGTCGGCGCGGGGAACGAAGAATTCCCGCTGGACCAGGACCGGAGGAAAAGGGGCTGGAAAGCCAAAACTAAGGATTATTTGAACCTTGTGGCAACCTGGGCTCTCCTTTTCCTTCTCCACAGATCCCAGGGGAAATCTGGGAATCTCTGCCCTGAGCCAGGAGGCTCCTCTCCATTCCCTGCAGAAGATCCAGCTTTTCCTCCTCTGGAGCCCCCCATCCCAAAGCTCTCCTGACGGGATGAACGTTCCAGGAGGATCCCAAGGGCTCCAAGACCCTCCAGTGCTGCTTTAGCCCAAAGTTTGCTTTTCCTGCTTCCAGATTTTGGAGAAAAATTGGGAAAACAGCTTTTCCTGCTTCCATGTTTTGGAGAAAATTGGGAAAAACTGTTTTTCCTTGTTCCGTATTTTGGTACAAATTGGGAAAACAGT
>NW_024103470.1:0-35130 GCF_003945595.2 Pipra filicauda | reverse complement strand
CAATCCAACCCATCAGCCTGGAAGCCAGACAGGTGTTGAAGGAGGGCAAAGGAAAGAAGGATGAGGATATGTCAAGGGTGCAGAGCGCATAATGGGTGCTTGTCCAGCTTCAAGCCAGCACCTACAGAGAGACCAGTGCCATGGCCTCTGCAGGAGGACAACATCCGTTCCCCTTCCCATCCACCACCAAGACCTCTGGTGTTCACAGTCTATGCTTTCAGGACAAAGGTGTTGACTCTGAAAAGCCTTGCCATGTCTTGAAGCACAACTGCAAAACCTCTTACTTTGATATCCAAGGGGACATCCAGGAAGGCCTCATAGGAATCAGAAATGGCTTTGCAGCTGAAGCAGATGACTGGAAGGAAAAATCAAAATGCTGAGCAATGGTGAGCTGAACGATGGTCCTGCTTTGTGCTCATTGTACCTGTCCTGCTAGTCCCAGGGCCAGCTGTTGGGCACAGGCAGACAGAAGGGCACAGGCAGTGCCAAGGAGAGCAGCTGTTGTAGAAACATACCTCTGGATCTCAGAAAGCCTCCAAATATTTGATGGACAATGGTAGTAGATTGAGATGATATGTCCAAGCTGGAAACAAGTAGTAAGACAGAGCATTACTTCCTCCAAGCCCCGGCTGGAGGTTTTCCTTGACGAGGCCACATCAAGGAGTCCAAAGGGCTCAGAACTTTGTAAAGGTAACTTGCTTGTGCTTACTCGTTGCTTGCACTCAGACAAGCTCTCTGCATGGCATTGACAGTACAGCATAAGAAGTCATGGGCATCTTCCTCCCTGCCAAGCTGAAAATGTTCTCCTATGACTAAGAAACAGGAAGTTAGTAGTTGTCTCCTACAGGAAGGGAAGAAAACCTGTCAAAGAACCTGACATCACATACATCTGAAAGCCCTGAGAACAGCCAAAGGCAGGATGGCACTGACTGAACGCAGGACCTTGTTAACATGCGCTTCCATGACGCACATCATGCAGAAGCCTTGTTGGCGACCTGAGGAGGGAGGGAGAGAAGGTCCTCTGGTTAGCAAAATATCCCTAGTGGTGGAATACTCCTCTTCTTCCACTCCCACTCCAGTGCAATATGCCACTCCTCCCAGTGTTTCAACAAGCACGGGACGTTTTAGTGCATAGAAAATGTTCTTCAGAGGAATGCTAAACTGAGGTTTTAACTTGCAGGAATAGAGACCCAGAGCTAGAAAGATGTGCCTTCATGAAGAATAAGACAGCTGGACAGGACAGGTGGCTCCTGAGTGTACAAAGAACACAAGTTCTGGGGCTGACAAAGGGCTGCTTTTCTCCTAAATCAAATTTCAGGTTCTGGGAATCCTTGGGATTTGATTAACAGATTCACAGGGAGATGTCCCTAAGAGTACTCACAGGCCTGGCTGTGCTGCCGGGAGAGCAGATAGTTGGCCAGCGGCGGGGTGTATGTCAGGCATTGCAGGACAGCATTAAGGAAGCATGTGTTGCCCACATTGCGGAGTCCTGCTCCAGCACTCTGTCTTTGCTGCCAGACCATGCAAATCTTCTCGGGGGGAAAGAGGATCCTCTGTGGCGGAGTCATTCCCTCGGCAATGACTGCAGGGAAATTCCATTTGGAAAGAGATGAAAGGAGGCACAAAGGCATATTTAAACAGTGAGGTCTCTACAGGAGCGCTCAGGACCATCTGCTTCAACTGCCAACCCAACAACATCAGGGGAAGCTTAAACAGTGCCATTTAAATTTACTGTTTTGGAAAAATCCATTCCCCTGTTTACGTTGCTGAGAGTCCAACAAACCCACCATCTGATTTCTGGGCCGCAGGCTACCTTCCTTTCTCAGTAGAGTTCTAGACTGGATTATCAGTGAAGCCATCCCTTTTCCTGATTGTAACTTGTTGAAAACAAGTAAATACTGAGCACGGAAGGTAACCCAAAGGATGGCAGACCTCTCTACGAGCAATGGCAGCTTTCAAAGTCTTGTACCTAGTGTCAGAGGAGCGACAAAAGGTGTTTTCCTGGGTCTAATTGTAAACACGGGGGTCAGTTGGACTGCTCTCAGGAAACATCCCAGAGATCACTCTCGGTTGTGAGCACATCATTCTGGGATGTGACCACCAACCATGTCAGTTGCCTGTGGCAGTTCACAAAGTCCAAACCTGCTGGTGAAGCTATTACTCACAGGAGTCGTTCCCTGCTGTGGCCATTGCCTCTCTCAGGAAGAGAGTGCAATGCTTTAGATGACCAAGGATGTCTTTCTCTCCAGAAAGAGAACAGCACCAATCCCGTCCCCTAGTTGCAAAGAAATTACTGTAGCTCACCGAAAGTATCAAAACTCTAAAGAAACGCAGAACGGCATCCCCCACCAAGTCTTTCAGTGGTGCTCGGAACTGCTGCTGAGCTGCAGCTCACGCCCTTATGATCAGGCGCGGGGCACCAACTCACAGCGGGTTCAAAGGCCCTTTTGAAATGCTCCAATGTACGGTACCTTCTCTGAAGAGGCCCTGCTGCTCTCCTGACACTGCTTCAGCAACAGAGCCCTCTGGCTTTCCCACCTCCTAGGAGTGACCGTCTTTCAGCCACTACTTTAACTGCTGCCTTTGCTGCTCTCCTTTTTCTGCCTCCCTCCCTCCCACAGCAATCAAGGTGGGCTGAGCCCATCCCCTCAGACTACAGTCACCTCCCTGCTTACCTATCCTAGGCTATGGAAAAAAAACCAAGAATCAGCAAACTGGAATTCTAGCCTAGGTCATACCTGGCCAGCCTCTAAAAGTTGTAACAGCTCAGCCTACAGCTCGGAAGGTATAAATCAGCCTATACTTTTATCCCCTATACCCTGCTCTATGATCTGTGCCAAAAGTCAAAGCATTACCTTTGAAAGAGGAGGAAAGTTGAGGAGAAATGGTCAGTAACCAATAAACCATCCAAAAAAGGCAGGCACACAAGTAGCAAAGGAAGGAGCTGAGTTATCCCGAAGGCCAACTCTGTCCAACTGATTTTCGTTGGCGCGCTCCTCAGGATACCGGATGGGTGCCACATCTCTGCCCCTTTGTGACATGGGGTCACATGGAACCACATGGAACCCCATGGAACCACATGGTTCTTGGGCACAGGAACCCACATGGCACGTCCGCCAGGTGGAAGCCACTGGACCTCCCCCCGTGCTGGTGGCAAAGGGCTAGTCATCCTCTGACAGAGCTCCCACACCTTCCCTGAGCCACACGGCCTGAGGAGTAAAAGCCTGCTCAGGGCTGTAACTGAGCCAGGTCACAGCTTTTCTGGCCCCCAAGACGCTGAGGGTTTCACTGCCACTTCTATCGGTGAGACTCTTAGCAAAGCACCTGGACTCTTATGGGTTCCTTTCCAATTAATTTCATCTGCCCCCAGGGTACAACCATGGGCTGACCCTGAACTGGGACTGCCAAAGGAACCCTTCAGAGGCTGCGCTGGGAGGACCTTGGCTGGCTGCTGGCCCCCGCCCAGCTGCTGTCTTGTCCTCAAGCTCTGAAAACGTTCCTGGATGGCTTTTTAGCAGCTTCACATTTACTCCTGCCGCTAGGCTTGGTTAGGTTTTGATCAGCCGCAACTTTAGCCAGACTCCCACTCTGGATGGTGAGGGCACGCGCGTGTTAGGCGGAGCTGTCCCCTGCACGTCCGGCGCCGAAATAAACAAATACCGGCTTAATAGCACCTGTGGCTGTTGAGTTTTACTACTGTTGCCTTTTCCTGGCATCAATGGATAGAGACAGTTTTGTCCCTGCTGCACTTGGCCTATGTTGTTTGGGGCTTGTTGGAAATCATAAAACTTTTCTAATTTTTTTAGTGTTCCTAATTAACTTTTTGATTAGTTGTTTTTAACACACATCATAGGCGGTGCGTTCAGCCTTAAATCAACTTTAGCCAGCATGGAGTAAAAATTGTCATAAGCTCCTTTGGGAGAACACAGCCTGGGAAAAGTCCTAAAACTGTAGGTTTTGTTGAAGTTAACCCTGTTATGCTTCAGTGGAGAAAGCCTGCCAGAGAAAGATGTCCTGTTGAAGGAGGAGATCTGGAACACAAGATTTATGGACTACAAGGACCTTCTGCAGAAACCAGCAGCTAAAGAAGAAGACTAACAAAGGCTCAGCATTTGTGTCAGAAAATCCCTAGGGGAGGGAAAATATACAAAAAAGATTAAAGATATGAAGTTATTACAGTAGGAAGTGAGAAATTAATAACCAATACCACATAGAATACTAATTAATGAAAGGGAGTGAGTGATGTAATTTGGAAGCAATGAACATTAATTTCTTTGTTTGCCAAATCTGTATAAATAGGTGAAAAGCGATGTCTTGCTGTCAGTACGGAGGCAGGATTTTTGTCAGCCACATGCACACGCAGGGCTGCAAATAAAAGTAATCACTTGCTTTCTAACAGTAAAAAGCCAATTTGTTAGAGGGTCCTATTTATCCCGACAGTTTCAGAGGTGTTTAGCAACAGGCAGTCCTCTGGACACCTGGTGTAACCTCTGCTCAGCAGGCAGATAGTGTTTCTCATGCGCCAAGGATGCAGCTGGTTGTTATTTAACAACACTTGACCTGCCTGGTTTGGCCCCTGCCTGGAATGGGGCATCAAGTTTTACTCAGTTCTTCTCAGGACAGGTGGTTTCACTCCTGCCCAGCTCAGCACAGTTCATATGGCTCCTGCTCCACTCCGAGGTGTTTCTTCTTTTATACTTGGGGCATCCAGCTCGGGCATGACTTTGCTTGGATGGCTTTTTTCATCACGTCTTGCAGCAGCTGGTTTTATCCCTGTCATCCTTGGGGAGGCTCCTTGTATCCCTTACCCAGACAAAGTCTCTGCATTTACTCCTGCATTACACCTCTCAGGTGACCTTTTTATGCCCCTGCCCTAACCTGATGTCTAGGTCCTGTATTACCGTCCTCCCAGCAGCACTTCAGGAGCTCTCTGATGAAGACAATCAACAATGGCACTCGTGAACAGTGCCTCTGCTCCTGCCTCCTGCTCATATGGGGGCATTTTAGGACGTAAACAGCTCTGCTCTGTTCTCTGAAGCGAACTGCCCACCAAGCACACCTTGCACTGCCGTCCTGTCATGCAAGAAAAACAGCTTTTCGTCTTGCATGCACAAGCTCCAACAGAAACTCTGTGATATCCAGAACAAGTGGTGGATTGATCTAGCTGAAAAAATTCAATTATACGCAGATACGGGTGATCACAAAGGATTCTGTGAGGCTCTGAAAACAGCATATGGGCCTGCATACCAGGTCCAAAGCCCAGTACTCAGTGCTGATGGTCAAACACTTCTAACAGATAAAACCTCCATTCTGAATCAATAATCTGAACACTTTCAGACTTTTTTCAGTACCAACTGTGTAGTCCAAGACTCAGCAATTCAGTCCATCACACAGTAAGCGGTGAAATACGAATCGGATACTGCCCCCACTTTAGGAGAAACCCTCAAGGCCATACAGCAGGCGAAAATCGGCAAGGCAGCTGGGGTTGATGGAATTCCCCCTGAAGTCTGGAAACATGGGGGCCTTGCACTCCATGCCAAATGTCATGAATTTGTGGTATGCCATTGGGAACTAGGCGAACTAGATTGCTCAAATTACCGGGGTATTATTCTGCTCCCCATTGCTGGCAAAATCCTGGTAAGAATACTCTTGAACAGACTAATACCCACTATAGCAGAAGGAATTCTACCTGAAAGTCGGTGTGGCTTCAGAGTCAACAGGAGTACCACAGACATGGTGTTTGTTCTCAGACAACTGCAAGAGAAGTGCAGGGAACAGAACAAGGGTCTCTATGGAACCTTTGTTGACCTCACCAAGGCTTTCGATACTGTGAGCAGAAAAGGCCTATGGCAGATTTTGGAACATTTAGGTTGTCCCCCCAAGTTCCTTAAAATGATTATCTCACTCCATGAGGATCAGCACGGCCAAGTCAGATATGGCAATGCACTTTCTGAGCCCTTTCTAATAACCAATGGTGTAAAACACGGCTGCGTTCTCGCTCCAACCCTATTCACAGTCTTTTTCAGCAGGATGCTCCAAAGGGCCACGGCAGACCTCGAGGATCAGGATGGTATCTACATTTGATACCGTACCAATGGAAGCCTTTTCAACCTAAGGGGACTGAAGGCCCACACCAAGACCTTAAACCATCTTGTCCGGGAGCTGCTTTATGCTGATGACGCCGCCCTCGTCGCTCACACAGAAGCAGCTCTGCAGCGTTTAACATCCTGCTTTGCTGAGGCTGCTGACCTCTTTGGGCTGGAAGTCAGACAGAAGTTCTCTATCAACCTGTACCTCAGGAAGTCTTCCATCATCCCCATATCACCATTGGCCAATCAGAGCTCAAATAAGTCCAGCACTTTAATCACCTAGGTAGCCTCATCTCCTTGGATGATAAGATTGATGGGGAGATGGACAACAGGTTAGCAAAGGCATATAGTGCCTTCAGAAAGCTTCATAAAAGAGTTTGGCAAAATAAAGACTTGAAGAAAAGTACCAAGGTCAGTGTTTACAGAGCCATAGTGCTGTCTACTCTCTTATATGGTTTCGGATCATGGGTCATCTACAGCCACCACCTGCGACTCCTGGAACGCTTCCATCAACGCTGCCTCCGTACAATCCTAAACATCCACTGGTCAGATTATGTGACCAACACATCTGTTCTAGAACAAGCAGCAGTCACAAGTATTGAGGCCACGTTGCTGAGAACACAGATGAACTGGGCAGGACACGTCTCCAGGATGAAGGACCAACCACCCCCTCCCTAAGATCGTGCTTTACAGTGAACTTCCACCGGCTGCCGCAAGAGAGGATCCCGAAGAAAAGATACAAGGACTCCCTGAAACAACATCTCAGCCTTGGCCATATCAATCACCATAACTGGTCTACTCTGGCCTCAAATGAGGAGGCCTGGAGACACAGCATCTATAGATGGTAATAGTATAATAAATATTATTAAAATAATAAAATAGTAAATACTAAAATACTTTAAGCAGAGTTATTTATTCCACGTTGTAGATAATTATAGCTAGAAACATAGTGCAGTATTTGGAAGCAGTGTTGAAGCAATTATATTAAAGCTAAGAAAACAAATATTAAGTAGAGATTGTGCAGCACACAGACTACCGCCCTTCAGAGAAGAAGAGGAGGGTTTCCACGCCCCAGAGATTCACGTCAGACAAGCATTCAGGGCACTCTGGCAATGATGGCGTTGGATTATGGCCCTGGCTCAAGCAGAACGGAAGACTAGCACTGCGTTTATTAGCCAAGGCATCCTTGTTTTCGACACGCCTTCTCAGACCTGAGTGAATGATTTAGCTAAGTAGATGAGAGTTATAATAATATAGAAATATTATTAGAAATATAGACATATATATGGAAATATAGAATATATATAGAGAGAAGTATATATAGAAATATAGAAATATATTTAGAAATATAATATAGAAATATAGAGAGAAGTAATACTTTATAATACATTATTACATGTTATATATCTTCAGCAATAGATAGTAATGTTATAAGAAATATTATTAAAATAATAAAATAAGAAATACTAAAATACTGTAATCAGAATTATTTATTCCACGTTGTAGACAATTATAGCTACAAACATCTCAGCCTCGGCCATATCAATCAACAGAACTGGTCTACTCTGGCCTCCAATCGGGAGGCCTGGAGACACACCATCTCTAACGCTGCTGTTTCCTTTGAGAACGCACGCAGAATCCCTCTCGAGGAGAAAAGACAAGGGAGAAAGAATCATGTCTTGCAGAATATACCACCTAGGGAGTCTTTCTGCTGTGCCTTTTGCAATCGGATATGTCTATCTCGCATTGGCCTCCTAAGCCACCAGCGTGCCTGTAACAAATGTGGATGGAGCCTTCTTAAATCTTCGTTCGAGAAGCCCAGCCACGATGATGTGTTTAAGACGGGTGTTCCATAATTTAGTGTTCTCACTGAAACCATGCAAATCGTGCGCCACTCGCTCACTTCCCACTCCTCCTTTCCTTCCCACTCCCCCTCCATCCGGAGGCAGGCTGGACGGGAGAATTGGAGGCACAAAAGGTAAAGATGGCAGGCTGAGATAAGAACAACTTACTGGAAAGGGCAATGAAATAAGAAAACAGTACAGCAACAGAACAGTAACAGAAACAATACTAATAACCGAGTGTCCAAGGGAGGCAAATGACTCACACAGGATTGCTCACCAGTTGGTGCCCAACTTTGCCACCACGCACACAACCTGGAAGAGACCCCTTCCCCCATCCTTGACAAAATGAGGAATAACCTCTATGTCCTGGCTGTGCCCCCTCCTGGATACTGCCCAAATTAACACTGCCCTGACCAGAAGCAGGACAATCACCTTCAGGATCTGCAGCACAGCTTTCGGCTCTGCACCGGAGGCACTGGATCCCTCCAGGCCAGGGAGGGGAGACATCAGAGATGAGCAGACTTTGGAAATCCCTCACCTCTCACTCCGGCCCATTTTTTCTCATTTTATGGGATGGAAGAATACATACCCAACTCCGCCCAGTGTCCTTCTCACTGGAAATCCCCTGAGCTTTGATTCCTTTGCTGACATGCTGCTTCCTCTGGGAAAAGCAGCCAGAAAACCCAAGGCCATTGCTTTGAGTGAAGGTCTTTCTTAGAACACTTTTCCTGAAGTGCACCCAGGAAGGCTGGGCTGCAGCAGCACATGGCCCCCATGGCTTTGCTACATCTCTCCAGAACACCTGGAAGCCCTTCTCTCACCATCCAGCCGCTCCCCTGCCCTGTCTTCCCCACCCCACAGGGATGCTGCCGAGGAGTTAACAAACTTCACAGTTCAATCCTGATATCCCACTGCTGACTGGGATGGGGGGAGACCAGGGGCAGTTTTGGCCCCCATCAGCACCAGCTCTTGGGACAGCCAGGCTCTCTCCTGACATGTGGGCTCATCTCTGCAGCTTTGCTGTCCTCCACAGGGCGTTTGCTGAAAAAAATCATCTTCTAGAAAAGATAGATGACACCAGCCCAGGGGTCAGCAGCACCACAGGAGAGCTTGGCAAGATGCCCTGAGGACAGCCAGGCCAGGCAGAGAGAGGTGGAAGGACCACAGGGGCTCTCTGAAGCAGCCCCATTGTACAACATAGACAAGGGGGCTAAATAAACACTGGGCTGAAAGATGAGAGTGCTCTTCCAAGGGAAATTTACAGCTGCTGGACAGGCCTGGGGCTCTTGCTGGAAAGCTTCAGTCTCTGGGCTCCCGGTGCCCAAAGGCATTGCAGATAACTCCTTCTCAAGCAATGGCAGGGAGCAGGGTGGAGAAGTCAAGGATGAGGCAGATCAGAAAGACTGGGGCAGCACAAAGAGATCTACAAGGGAGAGAGACAGCATCTGAAAGGCACTCCTTGCTGCCCTATGAGCTGGTGCTGTGGGCTCTACAACTGCTGCCTGCAGTCAGCTTGGAAGCTCCGGCAGTTTTAACAGGAGGTTTGTCTGCAAACAAGATGCAGAGACGTTACGATGATGGATGCGGGTATATTCCTGACCTAGGCTCTCCAGAGGGAGATTTGCTGTCTCCTCATGGGCCATAGAGGCTTTTAATATGGGATGAACTTCACTTGGTCTCCCCAAGCTCATGTCCAACCTGTTCCATGGCCTCTGACTGCGATCTGCTGTCCACCTAGCTTCATCCCCCCTCACAACCCTGGGGACTCCTTGGAGATGAATGGCTGCTGTGCCAGCACCTACTGCTCCAGGAAGGGAGTGCAAGGGGAAGATGCTACACTCGCAGGTGCAAAGAAGGTTCATTTTGCCATGGGATCCCAGGAGGTCACCATGCACATCGTCAATGGGGTCTGAAAAAAGAAAACTTACAGATGTTGAGGCAGCTGAGCTCATCAAGCACATGTAGAAAAGCTCCTGATTTCAGTATGGCTGGCTCTTTTGAAATGCCCCAGGAAGGAAGATTTGGTCTCAGGCATCATCAGCCCCATTGGCCAGTCTAGACAGAACTGCCTGGACTTGAATCAGAAGTTTGTGGATAAGAGATTTAGCTTCATTTAGCTAGAGATGGGATATCTCTCTCCAGTGAGCCAGCTGCTTGCCATTCCGTTAGTCCCTGACCACAGGCAGCACTGAATCTGGGATCTCTCCCCCTCCAGTTTCTCAGAGTCCCTGGGTAACCCTGAAAGCACTGCTTCAGTATCAGCTTCTGCAAGAGGCCTTCCAAAAAGCAGCTAGGGGATTAGGTGAGGGGAAGAACCAGAAAATCGCACACATTCTTCCCTGGATTCGTGAAAGACAATAAGAAAGAAATACAAGACCCCCAAAAGCAAGTCCACTTGATGGGAGCGGCAGGTGAGCATCTCTGGTTCAGTAGTGATACGACGCACTCAACTGCAGCTTGCAGACAAGAATCCTGAAACCTTCCAGTAGCCAAGATTGCCACCTGATCCCAAGGTCCCCTGTCCTCTGCCCCATGCATTTCCACGGGACCAAAGCCCCTATGCACAGCAAAAGGAAAGTATGTGAATGTACACACATGGTAACTTGCTCCTGGCCTTTTCAGCCTATGGAGGAAGACAACTTCCCTCATTAGAAAATGAAGCAGGTCTGACCTGGACTTTCTCAAAACACTCTAAAGCCAGAGGCAGGTTTCTCCCACAAGCGACAGCAAAGCCCTCCTCCTGCCCATGTTGTTTGGGAAATGGCACAAGAACCAGGAGAATCACAGAGAGATTCACACCTTCAGAGACACCAGTGAGTGCAGCCCCTCCTGACATCATCTGGGCAGAAGCCTCCAGCCCTTGGGATGACTTTACCTCCTAACAGAGGTGCCAGAGCACCTGATCTGGATTTACCAGGCCTGCCTTAGTACCATGCCACAATAATTGTTGCAGCATCCCAGCCTTTCCTTGCTCGAGCCAGTCTGTTTATAGGTTGTTTGGATCTCCACCTCCACATTGCAGGGGGCTTGAACACCACTGATCACATCCACTTCTACCTCTGACCTGAAGGGAGAGGAAGATTTCCCCGTTTGCTGTTGTGGCAAGTGGCGCCTCTCTGCAAGAGCTTTCATCTCCTGCTCGGGGCCCCTCTGCACTGGCCAGGCTCACTCCATGCTGCTGGACCTCTCCCAGCCCCTCTAAGCAGGGCTCCGCTCAAGTCTTCGTAACAACTCCCCATTCCTCAGAATAGCTTGGCACTCCTGTAGCAGTTTGGGTGGGGAATGCCAAACTCACACCAACGAATGGCTCTGTCCAATCACCTGAGGAGCAGCAGGTACCACCCAGTGCAGAGGTCAGCGCTTGAATAAAGACCTCCCCAACTTTTCTGGGTGCAGCTGGTAAGGCGATTTTGTTATAAAAGTAGCGGGGCAACTGAACTGCTTAAAGGGAGGAACAAAAGGGCACAGAAAGCACTGCGCAAAATGGCTCCAGCCTTAAATAACGTGGGTAAGGAAGGCACTGGAACAGAAGATGGGGTTTAGGCGGAGCATGCAAATTACAACCAATCCTAGGAGATGGGGGCTGAACATAACCCTATACGGTACTGCGTCAAGTATCAACCAATGAAAGGACAGAACATACGCACAGTACAATACAACACAACAACTTCTATGCAAAATCTACAATTTTCTTATTAATTACACATTTTTAGACTGCCACAACCCAGCCTGCCCCATGCAGGTGCTGGGGCCTTGGCCAGTGTCACCTGGAAGGGGAAAGGAGGAAAGGGGACCAGCACAGATCCCTGCTGCCCTGCATATCCCCTGAGCCAAGGGACACTTATGGACAGTTGTTCTGCACCTCCCCCTGTCCCCTTTGGGTCAGGGCTATCACCTGACACTGCGGTGACAGACGGGTTCCTCAGGATATCCTTGGCAGAATGATGACGGCACTGAGTCATAGTGTAGTGGTTTGGACTTTGTTTTCCCCCAGAGGTTAAAGAAAAGTGGTAGACCCCAAGGGGTGGAAACCCTTGGAAATTTTGAAGTTCTGCCCAATGGGCGCTCCTGCAAAAATGTAAACATATCACAACCAGACCGGAAGAGATGAGTTGTAGTTTGGGTTGTTGTAGGAGAGGTGGCCATGTTGTAGAGCCACGAGGAAGGGGCTCTAAGCCCCTTGGGCCCTCTGGGGCCTCACAGCCCCTGGCTGGGGGGCTGCAGGGACCTGGAACAGCATAAAGCTGGGCTAGGTGCCTGTAGTTATGCCGGGAGATGTTTTCTCCATGGACGCAGAGCAGCAGCTGACGCTGACCAGAGAAACGGTGGCAGAGAGCCAGAGATAAGGACCTGAACCAGAGGAGCAGCAGAAACAACATGCAACACCGCAGAGAAGACTCCTGGAAAGGGAGGAGAAAGAGAGCCAGCAACTGAGACAGAGAGTTTGGGGTAAGACTGTACCAGATTCCCCAAAACTCCCTTGGAGACCCTCTTGGAGAAGAGGGACATAGACTCCTATTAAGGAGAAAAGTTTTAGACATGCAGCACTGGAGAGAGAGGAGCTAAGAAGCTCAAAAGAGCGTCCTGGAGCTGGACTGGGACAGCCAGATGGAATGCAGGGGGAGTTGACCTTGACTCCCCCCTCGCACTGCTGCCACGGTGGCAGCCTGAGAGACAGGGCACAGAGGCCCTGCAAGAGATACCAGACCGTCACGAAGACCCCCCTGTGTCTCGTGATATGACGTGGTGAAACGACCTTGTCTGGGGTTACGAAGCCCACGGAAGACCCCTTTGCCTGTGTCAAGGGGGCCGAGGGAGAGTTTGGATACCTCCCATGTGAGTGCTGGCAGAAAGCCAGCTATCAGCTGCTGCATGTGGAGAAGACAGACAGACTGCTGCCTCAGAAGATGCTGCTGCTTAAGGACTGGAAGGGATCTGTCCTTCTTTCCCTCCTGGACTTTTATTTGGAGGGGAGAAGAGATCTGATCCATTGTAAATACATATGTCATGGTAGAGATAGTTTGTGATCGTGTGTATAATGTGATATGGTATTTATTTGTATAGTCATTGTAATATATTCCCTTTCCCCCACTTTGAGTCTGGTGTGTTTTGTCTGAAAAAACCCATCTCACATTAGGTTGAGATGTGGGAGGGGGGATGGAGCTAGGGAATTGGATTTTGGGACTATCTCAAACCATGACACCCACACAAAAGAACCAACCAGCAGATCCACATTCCAAACTGAAGACCCTCCAAAGGCTGTGGGGGGGTGTGGGTTTTTTTTAACTCTCTCCTCAGAAAGGGGAGGCACTGCCTGGAGGATGCCACTTGTCCCTGCATGGTCCCAGTTGCTCCCAGTATGATCCCACTATGAGTCCAGTCACCTCCAATGATCCCAGTAAATTCCAGACACTTCCAGTGGATTCAATGAATCCAGTTTAATCCCAGTCATCCCCAGTATGGTTGCAGTCCCTCTCCCATACTCCCAGTATTATTGCAGTCATTCCCAGTCTGGTCCAAGTATGAGCCCAGCAGGGGCCCAGCTGCTCCCACTCTGATCCCAGTTGCCCCCAGTGTGGTTGTTCCAGGATGGATCAGGAATGGGGACCCCTCTGTGCCCCCCCCTTGTGTCACCCTGTTCTGGGAGAGCTTTGGGGGGACATCTGCACCCCAACACGGCATCCAGCGCATCCCAAAGTGTGCTGGGACCTCCTTAAACCACCCCACAGCCCCCAAGGAACCTCCAAACCAACTCAGAGTCCACCCAGAACTCCACCTAACCCTTTTCTGGGGGGACTTTCATGGACTCTGGTGTTACTGGGAGTCTCCCCTGGCTGCACGTGAGGAGCTCTTGGGTGAGAGGGGGTGTTGGGAAGGGGGGGGTCGGTGAGTCAGAGGGGATAAAAGGGGTGGTGGGACCCCAAGACTGAATGGGAGAGGAGTGGGACCCCCCAAAAGTGGAGAAGGAGGGAGGCTGAGAATTGGGGGCTGATGGGAAAGGGGTGGGAGAGGTCAGAAGAGGGGGAAAAAGGGGAGGGTGGGACCCCCAAACTGAGCATGAGGGAGGTGGGGATTGGGGGAATGATGTGTAAGGGGTGGGAGAGGGGGAAAAAGTGGGGGTTGAGACCCCAAACTAAACATGAGGGGGCTGGGGCTTAAGGGGACCATGGAAAAGTGGGAGAACCAGGGAGAGGGGTGGAAAAGGGGGGTGGTCTGGAGGGATGGACGGTCCCATGGGGGTCTTTGGGTACTGGAGGGTTGGGAAAGGGGGCTGGTCCCCCTGAGCTCCCAACTTCCTCTGGGGTACTGGGGGCTGCTGGATCCAATCTCAGCCTTGCATTGTGCCAACAGTTGAAATTTAGAGCAATTCTAGAGGGGGGACTGAACCACGTTTGTCCCCCAGGCTTTAATGATGGCAAATCAGATCTATTGATAGAAAATGAATTATTTATTTTTGCAAATGATGACACAGAACAGAATTATTTAGTGAACAGTAGAAACACTAAAACTACCAGTAGTACAGGATAAGATAGGACAGGGCACTACAGCAATTGCTGAAGCAATTCTACTAAAGGTGGCAAACAAGCAAGAATTCTTAATTAGAGATGGATGGAACTCCCCCAGACCAGCGCTCGTGGGGAGATCTCTGCTCTCAACCTCCAGCAGTGACCTTGGGGGGTTCCCCAGCCAAGGCAGGAATCTCCACACACCCCCAAGAAGGGTTCTGTTGGAAGAAGCTGCCCCTGGCAAAGTGGACTGGCCCTTTCTGGTAGAAACCCATGGACTGACAGTCCTTGGACTCCAGGGGTTCCCTCACCATCAGCGGCTTCATTTGGGGTCAAACCAGTCTGGGGTCCAACATCTCCTGCCTTGTCCCGGCCCCCTCTCAGCTCAGCACTGACCCCTTTGCAAATGGGGCATTGTCTTGGGGCCATTGCAGGGGGGATGTCCTGCCCCAGTGTCCCAGTGTTCCTTTAATTCCCAGAGGCCCTGCAGTGTCCCAGTGGCCTCTTGATTCCATGACCTTCTGAAACACCTCAGGGTTCCTTTGGTTCCATTAGGCCCCCCTGTCACAAAGGCCCCTGGATTCCATGAATTCCGCAGTGTCACAAGGTTCCTTTTTTTCCATAGGGCCCTGCAGTGTCCCAATTGTGCCTTGATTCCAGGAGTACCCAAATTCTCCCAGGGTTCCTTTGGTTTCAGGAGGTCCCGCAGTGTCCCAGCGGCCCCTTCATTCCAGGCAGGCCCAGGGAGACGAAGGCAAAGACGGAGCCCCGACCCCCGTCAGCCTCTTGGGGGGGCGGGGGGGCAGGACCCGGGAAACGGCGGCGGCTGCTGGGAAGGGACTGGGATGGACTGGGATGGACTGGGATGGACTGGGATGGACTGGGATGGAATGGGATGCTCTGGGACAGACTGGAATGGACTGAGATGGGCTGGGACAGACTGGAATGGATCGGGACACCAGGATACACCGGGACCAGGACTGGGACCCAGCAGGACCCCCCGGGAGCAGGATCTGAGCACACTGGGACCCTCCAGGACCAGAACTGGGGCAACAGGGATCATACTGGGAGCAACTGGGACCACACTGAGGGCTACTGGGAGCAACTGGAGGCCACATAGCATATAGTGGGAGTGCCTTGGAGTCACTGGGATCATACTGGTGGAAACTGGAATGTTACTGGGGCATCTGGGAGTGACTGGGAAGGACTATGAGCATGCTGGGGGCTCTACTGGGATATACTGGGAGTGTCTGCAAACATGGTGGGGGTGACTGGGACAGTACTGGGAATGACTGGGACTACGTGAAGGGGAATTAGGACCAGGCTGGGGGCAACTGTAAGGAACTGTGAGTGACTGGATCTACAAGAGAAGCAACTGGGATTGAGTGGGACTGTCAGGAGGGAAGACCGGGATCATACTTGGAGTGACTGGATCTGTGCTAGGGGCAACTGGGAGCAACTGGGACCATACTGGGGTCAACTGGGATCATACTGGGATCACAGTGGGAGAAGCTTGGCCCATGCTGGGAGCAACTGAGACCACACTGAGGGTGACTGGGGTCATACTGGGATCATACCAGGAGTGAGTGGGATCGTGCAGAAGGTGATTGGGATCATCCTGGGAGCAACTGGGAGAGCACTGGGGATGACTGGAAGTGGCTGTGAGCAACTGGGATCATGCTGGAAGCTTCTGGGGGCAACTGGGAATGATTGGGACCACATGGAGGAAACTGGGAGCAACTGGGAGAGACCAGGAGTGACTGGGATCATCCTGGGACTGACTGGGCGCTGAATCCGAAAAATCGGTCCGAGAAACTGCTCGGAGACTTTTTTCTCTTTAAGCAGCAAGGTATTTGTTTCTTCAACGTTGGGAGCAAGCCAGCTCGCGCTGGACAAACTTGCTCCAAGGCTTCACACAAAATCAGCATTTTTATACAATCTTCAACTGGGATTAAATGCATATTCAAGTGATTCCAACATCTCTCTCTGCATATTAATAACAGGCGGAGTATAGGTGGAGCTCAGGCGGGGCTTGGGGCGGTGCTTCTCTTGGCCCTCAATCCTGAGGGGACTTCCACTCTTCCTCCATGGCTCTGGGGGCTTCAACTCCTCTTCCTCAGCTTGACCTTCCTTCTCTTCCATTGTTCTTGACCTGCTCCCTGAAGCTTGGAAAAAGCCCTGGCTCCCGGCCTATTCCTCCTCTTCCAATGTCTCCCTGATCCTGCTGTCTCTCTAATTTATCCCCTCGAGGCCTAGGACATGTTCCTGTACTATTCTCTGAAGCTTTGCTCCAGTCAGTAGAACAGAACGAGCACAGATGGTCTTGGATGTTGGGAGCTTGTTAGCAGGCCCAAATTTCTTCATGAACTCTTTTGGGCCTGGCCTCCTGTTCCACCAGGGACACAGCCCGGGCCCGGGGGTTCCCATTCCCATTCCAGGTGTTTGCATTCCTGTTCCAAGTGTTCCCATCCCATTCTAGTTGTTCCCATCCCATTCCAGGTGTCCCCATTCCCATTCCAGGAGTTCCCATTCCCATTCCAGGAATTCCCATTCTCATTCCACGGGTTTGCATTCCTGTTCCACGTGTTCCAATTTCCTTTCCAGGTGTTCCAATTCCCTTTCCAGGTGTTCCATCCCATTCCAGGTGTCCCCATTCCCATTCCTATTGTCCCTCCTCCCATTCCTGGTGTTCCCATCCCACTTCTGGTTTCCCCATTCCCAGTTCCTGATGTCTCCATTCCCATTCCTATTGTCTCCATTCCCATTCCTATTGTCCCCATTCCCATTCCAGGTATTCCCATCCCACCTCTGTTTTCCCTATTCCCATTCCAGGTGTGCCCATTCAAATCCCAGATGTTCCCATTCCCATTCCTGGTGTCCCCAACCTGCTCCCAATGTTCCCATTCCCAATGTTCCCATTCCCAGCCCAGGTGACCCCATTCCCATTCCTGATGTCCCCATTCCCATTCCAGGTGTCCCCATTCCCATTCCAGGTGTTCCCATTCCAGGTGTTTCCATTCCAATTCCAGGTGTTCCCATTTCCATTCCTGGTGTCCCCATTCCAATTCCAGGTGTTCCCATTCCAGTTGTCTCCATTTCAATTCCAGGTGTTCACAGTCAAGGTGTATACATTCCAATTCCAGGTATTCCAATTCCAGGTGTATACGTTCAATTCCCAGTGTTCCCGTTCCCATTCCTGGTGTCCCTCATCCCACTCCCAGGTGATCTCCATTCCCATTCAGGTGTTTCCCATTAAGTGTCTCCATCAAATTCACGGGTTCCATTCAAGTGTATGCATTTTCATCCAGGGGTTGCATTTCCATTCCTGGTGTAACCATTACCCTTCCAAGGTTTTCCAATTCCCAGGTGTCCCATTAACCATTACAGGTGTTCCCATTAAGTGCTTATACATTCCAATTCCAGTGTCCTATCCAGTGTCTCCATTTCAATTTCCAGGTGTGTTCCCATTTTCAATTCCTGGTGTCCCATTCCAATTCCCAGGTGTCTCCATTCCAATTCCAGGTGTTCCCATTTCCAGTGTCTCCATTTCAATTACAAGGGGGCACCATTTCCCATTCGGTTGTCCCCATTTTCCTTCCGGTGTTCCCATTCCAGGTTTCCAAGGTGTCTTGGATTTACATTCAAGGTGTTACAATTAAATTCCTGGTGTCCCCATTTCCATTCCTGCTGTCCCCATTTCCATTCCAGGTGTTCCCATTCCAGGTGTCTCCATTCCCATTCCAGGTGTTCCCTCCCCATTCCACGTGTCCCCATTCCCATTCCTTCTGCCCCCATTCCCATTCCTAGTGTCCCCAGTCTGTTCCCAATGTCCCCATTCCAATTCCAGGTCTTCCCATTTCCATTCCTGGTGTTCCCATCCCATTGCTATTGTCCCAATCCCATTCTTTATGTCTCCATTCCCATTCCAGGCATTCTCATTCCCTTTCCAGGTGTTCCATCCCATTCCAGGTGTCACCGCTGTCATTTCCCCTGCTGGTTTACCTTAAAACCAGCACACCAGGTCTGTGCCCAACGGGGGTCCCTGTGGATCATCCAACGCGGGTCCTCCCATGGCTGATGGAGTTGGAGCAGCGGCCGAAGCTCTTCCCGCAGTCGGGGCACTCGGGGCTTCCATTACTGGTGGGTCCGTGGGTGGGAGGTCAAGGAAGAGCTCTGCCTGAAGCTCTTCCCACACTCCCCACAGTGGAAGGGCCTCTCCCTGATGTGGAGGCGACGGTGGGTGTAGAGGGTGGAGCTGTCCCACATTCCCTACACGTGTAGGGCTGTTCCCCAGTGAGGATGTGCTGGGGGCTGAGCAGCTTGGGGCTTGTGCTGAAGCTCTTCCCACATTCTGAGCACTTGTAGGGCCATTCCCTGGTGTGGATGCAACGTTGTTTGCAAAGGCTGGAGCTGTCCCTGAAGCTCTTCCCACACTCCGTACACGTTTAGGGCCTTCCCCACTGTGGATCATCTGGTGTCGGAGCAGGTGGGAGCTCTGAGTGAAGCTCTTCCCACATTCCTCACACATGTAGGGCCTTTCCCCACTGTGGATCATCTGGTGTCGGAGCAGGGTGGAGATCTGAGTGAAGCTCTTCCCACATTCCTCACACATGTAGGGCCTTTCCCCACTGTGGATGTGCAGGTGGGTGAGGAGGGTGGTGTTCTGGCTGAAGCTCTTCCCACACTCCCCACACATGTAGGGCCTTTCCCCACTGTGGATCATCTGGTGTCGGAGCAGGTGGGAGCTCTGATTGAAACTCTTCCCACACTCCCCACACGTATAGGGCCGTTCCCCACTGTGGATGTGCTGGTGCCTCAGGAGGTCGGATCTCTTGCTGAAACTCTTCCCACATTCCAAACACCTGAAGGCCTTTTCCCTGCTGGGAGGCTGCTCAGGGACCACCAGCTCGCAGCTCCGCCTCAAGCTCCGGCCGCCTTCCCGGCACACGCTGGCTCTTTCCTCCTCACAGCCCCCTGGGCTGGCTTTGGAGCCCCTCCTGCGGGGGCATCTCCAGCCCTTTTCCTCCCCGCTGCCTTCCTGCGCCGGGGAGCCCTTCAAAACGGCCTCTCCCACCAGGCTCTGCCGCCGGGATTTGTCCTCCGCGCTCTCCGGCCTCACCTCGGGGCCTGGGGCAGGAAGCAACAAGGACACGCAGGGGATTTGCCTCCGGCCCACAGGGAAGCCCAAGGACATCCCCCCAACTCCGGCCCCAGCAGGACGGCCACAAAAGACAAAAGACCGACCCAAAGGGGCACTGACTTCCTCCTCACCTGCCTGGGGGGCCCGCGGCATCTTCCTCTTCCTCGCAGCCTCCTCCTCCATCCGACCAAGCTCTGGGAAGCAGAAATCCTGCTGGGGGGGGAAAAACAAGGGGTGAGTGCGTTGCCTTGGGGGTTCCTCCTGCCCAAGTTCAGCTCTAGGACTCACTGGGCATCTTGTGCCCATAAAAACCCCAAAAAAACAACATTCAACCCAAAGACCCCTCCCAGGAGTTCCCCCTCTCTGCTCTCTGGGGTTAGGGGGGTCCCCCCTGTCTGGTCTGATGGCACTTCTGCCTGCATTGGGGGTCCCCCTTCTCCGGGCTGCCGGGGGTCCCGCTGCTCCGGGGGATTCCCACCCGCTGGGGTCCCTTTTAGTCCTGCCAGGGGGGTCCCAGGGCTCACTTCTCCCCACTCTGCCTCCCGGGGCCGGCCGGCCCTCCTCTCTCGCCTCCCACCCTCGCAAACCTCTTGGCGCTCTCGGCTCCCACCCCGCCTCAAGGCCCCCCCTCCTCTCCACTCTCCAAGGCCTTCCCCCTCTCCGGGACCCCCGCTTAAGGGGCCCGGCGCTCCCTCTCTGCGCCCCCCCCTCCAGCATTCCGGGGGTCCCCCAGCTCCGGGATCGCCCCTCTCCGCTCTCCCCACTCCGCGGCTACCGGGGTTCCCCCCCGGCTCTCACGGGGGGCCCCCAAACCGTTCTCGCCCCCCCCGCCATTGCCGAGCCACCGCCAGGACCTTTTGGCTGCTCTTCTTTGTACTCCCGCTCGGCTCCTCCCTCGGCTGGGCCGCCGCTTTTGGCGGGTTTCCTCCTCCGGGATCCGCCTCCTGCAGCTCTTCCCCCCCTGGCCCAGCCCCCTTGGGCCCCCCTTGGGCCCCCCTTGGGCCCCCCTTGCCCAATAAGTCTGATTATACAAACAAGCAATTGGTTTTAATCCACAAAACCCAAATGTAGAACCCAGCACCCTGGGCCATGTACAAAGTGCTGTTCCTTGGACCCCCCCAAAGTCCAAAGGAAAGAGAGAGGAGAAAAAAAACCTACTGGTGGGAGAGCTGTTGCAGTCTGGTCAAAAGTGCTGGTTGCAGTCCAGTTGAGGGGGGTGGTCTCAGGCTGGTTGAGAGCGGTGAGCTGCAGTCCTCCTCTGGATCCCACGAGTGGTAAAAAGGTTCCGAAACTCCAGGTTTATATATTCTCCAGTTCAGGCAGGAATGCCCAGTCCTCCCCTCACAGCGGGCAATTCCATAAAAGGATACTTAATTTTTCTTTCAGAACGGGCAATTCCATAAAAGGCTATGAGGATGCTCAGTCCATAAAAGGCTATGAGGGTGCTCAGGACATCCCCCCCACCTCGCAGGCCTCTCCTGACAACAGTTCCTGGGAAAATGGCATGGAAGGCCAGAGAATCCACAGTTTTGGGCTACACCCATCCAGTGAGGAATCGGTCCCAGCTGTTCTAACTAGGACACTGTGTCCCTCATCGCTGCCATCATCATCATCATCGGCCTCCTGGGAGTCGGTGTCTGGAAGCTCCGATCCGGTAAATCCCGGGATGGGGGTCGGGAAGGGGCACGGATCCGCCCGGCAGCATTCCGGGGATCCTGTGCCACGGGTGCTGATCCCGCTTTCTTTCCATAGGGAAGAGGGAGGGCAATGGATACGACCCCGCGCCCACCAGTGAGTCCCAGCAGCGTGTGTGGATCCAGATCCTCTGGGCAGGGATCCCAGGATGGAGGCCGGGATTCCAGAGGGGAATGGGGGCCTAATGGCTGGAGCGGGATTGGAAGGGGATTCCAGCTCAGGGCAGGATTCCAGAGTGGGATCAGGTGGAATTGTGGACTGGGATCAGGACTGGATTCTGGAGTGGGATTGGGGTGGGAAGGATGAAGTGGGATTGGGGTGGGATGGACAGAGCAGGATCAGGTGGGATTCCAGAGCAGTTCCTACTCTCCCTGGACTCCACAGCCGGCTCCATCCCCTGGGATGGCACATGGTGACTCCTTTCCCCACTCTCATCCCAGCAGGAATCACAGTCTGAGCGATCCTGGAGCTGGATCCACCCCTTCCCTCTCCCTGCGGAAAGGCAGGAGCTGCTGGCAGAGCTCATCCCGCTGCTCCCACCCACCCCGGCCCCCCTGCGGCTCTTCCCGATGGATCAACTTCCTGCTTTTCCTGTGTGAAACCCAGGACCACAATTATTCCTGAGGCTTTAATTTGGGTGTGAAAATCTCCTGCTTTGGGCAATAAATCCTGGCTCCCTCCTCCGGCATCCGGCAGTTCCTCTGTGGGAACCAGGAATAGGAATGGGGACAGGGGGGAATGGGATGGGGACATTGGGGACAGGGATGGGGACACTGGGAGCAGGTTGGGGACAGCAGGAATGGGAATGGGAACTCCAGGAATGGGAATTGGGACACCGGGAATGGGAATGGGGACATGGGAGACCAGGATAGGGATAGTGGGGACAGGAATGGGGACACTGGGAGCAGGTTGGCACAGCAGGAAGTGGGAGTGGGGACAGGGATGGGAACCCCAGGAATTGGAATGGGGAGAGGGATGGGAACCCCAGGAATGGGAATGGGGACAGGGATGGGAACGTGTCTCTCCAGGAGTTGGTTCAATACAAAGGTCGGTCCCTGGCTCGAGGCCACGGGAAGCCCCTTCTTTTGGAATGTCTGGGAAGCAGGTGTCAGAGGTTTGAAAAGAGGTGTTGGAATTGTTTCCCAGTGTCCCCCCCATTGCCATCTGTGTCTCCCGGGATGGGGTGGGTTGGAGCGGAGCCGCAGGCGCTGGGCAGGGGCAGTGGGGGGAGGGCGGCTCTCGGGGACACCGCGGTGGCCGCGGGGAGGGCGGGGGGTCCTTTGTTCGGGGGCTTTTGGGGTTTGTCCGGGACTGGACAGAGCGGGAGCTGATTTTGGCCACCTTCTTCTCTTTTCCTGAGAGGAAGATTTTTCCCCCCCTGGACACCTCGTGGAGAACGACCGAGAGAGAGAGAGAGAGAGAGAGAGAGAGCCCAACCCATCTGGGAGCGAGGTGTTCTGCTTTGGGGACTGCCCCTGGGAAAAGGGACTCCTTCACTGCTGGCTGCGAGCACACGGGGCTGCGAGAGCTTTGAACTGCCGGGACAGTTTCTCCCCCCCACCTGGGGATTTGGGACTTTGTTTGGTTTCTTCTGAAAGTTTTTGGTTGCACCATTTGTTGTTTATTCAGATTTGGTTAATAAAAGGTTTCTTCTTTTCCTTTTCCACACTTCCACCTGAAGTCTCTTAATTTCTAAGTTGGAATCTTGTTAAACTGAGACCCAGTGCCCTCAGGGGGAGGAGGAGGAAAGGAGACCAAGAGGTACCGTGGCCACTCAAACTGCAGAGGAACAACCCTTGCCAGTAGCAGTTGCCCCTCTACAGAAGAAATCCAAGACCAAATCAGCTCAGTTAGTGAGGGATGAAGGGGAAGCAGAGCCCTCAGAACAGGAGCAAGAGGCAGGGCCAGAGATAATCACCCAATCCCCATCCCCGGCTGAGCTGTGAGAGATGTGAAAAGATTTCAGTCTGCAGCTGGGAGAGCCCCTGCTGACCTGGCTGCTCCAGCGCTGGGATATCATGGCCCAGCATATGGAACTAGGTGGGAGTGCAGCCAAGCAACTGGGATCCCTGTCCTGGGATGTTGGGATTGACCAAGGGATTGGGAAGAGGACAGAGAGGGGATGAGAGCCGGGTACAGGCTTGAGAATTACCAGGAGGGTTTTTGAAAGGAGCGCAGGGGAAAGGGATGTCTAAGAACAAGTCCCTCAGGAGAGGGAAGCAGACAGGCTGAGTTTTGACCCCAGCACAAAGATGTGCAGGGCAGAGCAGAGAATATGCCCACATAAGATTCTTGTGCGTCCGCCTTTGCAGTTCTGACAGGCACTTCTTGTCACAGCCTGTCCTCTCCATTCCAGAATAGGCCCTGGCAACCAAAGAACCAACACCCCACACCACAGTGCAGACCAACCCATGTGCTTTGGGTCCTTTTGTTGTCCTATCCACTCTGGCCTATCCTCTCCATTCTGGAATAGCCTCTGTAAACCAAAGAACCAAGCCCCCCCCATGTGACAGTTCAACCCCATTCGTGTGCCAAGGGCTCCTTTGTGGTGTCACAGCCTGTCCTCTCCATTCCAGAAGAGGCCCTGGCAACCAAAGAACCAACGCCCTACAACCCCAAAGCGAAGCCCCACCTTTGTGCCATGGGCCCTCTTGTGATGTCACGGCCTATCCCCTCCATTCCAGAATGGCTGCTGGAAACCAAAACACCAATGTCTCACAGCCCCCAGTGCAGCCCAACCCCTGTGCCATGGGCCCCTTTGTGATGTCACAGCCTGTCCTCTCCATTCTGGAATAGCCCCTGGAAACCAAAGAACCAACACCTCACACCCCCACAGTGCAGCCCCACCTGTCTGCCACGGGACTCTTTGGGATGTCACGGCCTTTCCCCCAGGAAAGAAAGCCTGGAACCTTTGGGTTTCAGATGCAGTTGGGGGGCCACCCTGGACACTCCATGGGCAGCAAGAGCTTTCTGTGCTGGCCCTTTTTGTCTGACAGGAATCTTCAGCTGTGTTCAGTTTGGGCAGTCAGACTGGCAATTTCAGCACAGGGCTCCTGCAAGTGAACGACAGCCCTGCCCTCCAGGAAAGAAACCCCTTACCCTCGGTCTCTTCTCCTGTTCCTTAAAACACAACCTGCAGGGGAGTTTTCTGGGATCTCTTCTCTTGGGAATTGGGAAGATAGACCCTCTCCCATGTTTAGCACCTCAGGCAAAACAACCCTTTGAACACCTTTCCCAACCCTCCCCAACCTTTCCCAAAGCCCAGATTTTACAGGTGTCCTGTAATTCTGGCCCAATCTCACCCAAGCCCACAAACCATGACAGAAACCTCTCAGCCTCACGCTGCGTCCTTCCCATTGCTGCGCCTTATGTGCAGGCCAAAGGCCTTAAAATCAAGGACCCAAAATTCATGGCCTGTTCTTTTTCCCAGAAAAGAAGGCGTGGTGAACTCTCCAGACCTGGGAACTGGAAGATCTCCCCAAAACTCCTTTGGTACACGCTGCAGGGCCAACGATTCCTCTGCTCTGCCCTGTCGGCGCTGCTTTGTCTCATCTGGGTCCCCAGAAACTGTCAGTGAAAGCCGGGGAATAAAATCTCTGAGCAGTTGGTTGGGTTCCAGAGGTGACCCTACTTCATTCAGCGCTGAAGGGACACAGCAATTGCTCTCTAACACCTGTACATCAGTTCTCAAAACTTTTAACTATTTCTACATTTTAGCAGACACTGAAAGATGGCAGGCCTTAAGCTTTTACTTTGTTTCTAACAAATGGCCATGGCCCAGAACTTGTCCATCATCCATTGTCTCTTGCCCCCATTCAATCTCCTGTCAGCAGTTTCTCCCCGCTGCTGGGTGGGCTCCTCTGTCAAGCATTAGAACTTGTGGGGTAACAGGCCCAGTCCTGTTGCCTATTTTTCGTGGGGATGTGCAGGAGGGCATTGAGTCTTCCAGGAGCAAATTGGCAGAGGACCCCAAGTTGACTTGCAGTGTGGATGTGCTGGAGGGCAGGAAGGCTGTGCAGAGGGACCTGGACAGGCTGGACCTCTGGGCCGAGCCCGTGGGCATGAGGTTCAAGAGTGCCTTTGGTGCCTTTGGGGCCTCTGGCCACAAGAACCCCCTGCAGCTCCAGGCCGGGGGCAGAGGAGCTGCAAAGGGTCCCCGTGGGAGAGGCCCTGGGGGTGCTGGTGGACAGCGGCTGAACCTGAGCCAGCGGGTGCCCGGGTGGGCAAGAAGGCCAAGGGCAGGCTGGCCTGGATCAGCAAGAGTGTGGCAGCAGGAGCAGGGCAGTGATTCTTCTGCTGGACTGGGCACTGCTGAGGCCACCCCTGGAGTGCTGTGTCCAGCTCTGGGCCCCTCAATTCAGGGAGAACCTTGAGGGGCTGGAGTGGGTGGAGAGCAGGGCAATGGAGCTGGGCAAGGGTCTGCAGTGCATGGCCTGTGAGGAGCAGCTGAGGGAGCTGGGCTTCTCCAACCTGGAGAAGAGGAGGCTCGGGGCTGACCTTCTCCCTGCGCACAACTTCCTGACAGGAGGCTGGAGCCAGGTGGGGGTCAGCCCCTTCTCTGAGGCAACAGGCGACAGGACAAGAGGACACGAGGACCTGCCTGTCAGGGGCTGTTTGTCAGGGACAGGAGCAGGACTTTTTGGAGAGAAACAGGGATTAGGTATTGAAATGGGCTGCCCAGGGAGGTGGTGGAGTCAGCGTCCCTGGAGGTGTTTAAGCAAAGACTGGCCATGGCACTGAGTGCCGTGGTCTGCTTGACGTGCTGGGGATGGGGCGTAGGCTGGACCCCGGCTGATCTCAAAAGTCTCTGCCAAGCTCAGGGACTCTGGGCTTCTGTGCCAGCCCAGCCTTTGGGGACAGCGTGCTGGTGGCTCCGAGGCTCCGTCCTTGCCTTGCCTTGCCCATCTCCTGGCTGCCAGGCAAGGGCCTTGTGACATCACAGCCTCTGTGGAACAGCGCGGTGGCTGAAAACTGTCAGTGCTGCGTCCCCGTGCCCAGAGCCTGGGCAGAAGTCGGCTGGCAGGGACGGGCAGAGACTGTGCAGAGGTGTCAGCTCGTCCCGCAGCAGCACGATGCCCAGCCAGGGCATCTCCTGGCTCCTCAGGCTCTCGCGGCTCCTGCTCTTGCCTGGCCCACTCGAGCCTTGCAGCCGTGCCACAGGTGCCATTGCTGAGAACCGGGCTTTTCCTTGGATGGCCCCTTGCCAGAAAAGGCAGGAGAGGCTGGAGAGAGGGGAAGGAGGGGGGTCAGGCCGCTGGGATGGTGCCGGCGGGCCGTGAGCCCGAAGCCAGCAAGGCCTTGGGCCCACACGGTGTCAGGGGAGGACTGAGAGCCCCCAGGGAGGAGGAAAGCTGGGCAGGCCCCAAGGCTGCTGGGCCTCTTCCTTGCCAGCCCTTTGGCCAAGGCCCCGAGGCAGAGGTGGGGCTCAGCCCCTGCCCAGCAATGGGGCACAGGCTGAGCCCCAGGGACACCAGAGCCAGGCGGCCTGAGCTCTTCTTCCTGCAGCGTCTGCCTGGGGCAGCCCAGCCAGGCCTGAGTCTCTGCAGGAGAGGCCAAGCCCAGCCAGAGAGGGCTCAGCCCTCTGAGGCTGCACTCACTGCAAAGGGAACAAAACATTGGCCCACAGGACATCCTGCCCCAAATGGAGAACTGGAAAGGTCAAGAATAAAAAAGTCACCCCCCTCCATTCTTCAAGAAATGTTTAGACCTCTTTACTAAAAGCATCCAGGACTCGGGTCAATTTTCTCTCTGAGAAGGATTTTCCCATGATTCCCCTCAAGTCCCAGTCCGCCCAGATCAGTTTTAGGGTCCCAACCCCCACTTTTCACCCCTCTCCCACCCCTTACACACCATTCCCCCAATCCCCAGCCCCCTCATGCTCAGTTTGGGGGTCCCACCCTCCCCTTTTCCCCACTCTTCTGACCTCTCCCACCCCTTTCCCGTCAGCCCCCAATCCTCAGTCGCCCTCCACCTCCATTTTTGGGGGGTCCCACTCCCCCACTCAGTTTGGGGTCCCACCACCCCTTTTATCCCCTCTGACTCACCGACCCCCCCTTCCCAACACCCCCTCTCACCCCAGAGCTCCTTGCTTGCAGCGGGGGAGGCTCCCAGTAACACCAGTGCCCATAAATGTCCCCCCCAAAAAAGTGTTAGGTGGGGTCCTGGTTGGGCTTTGAGTTATTTTGGGGGGTTCCTTGGGGGCTGTGGGGTGGTTTAAGGGGGTCCCAGCACACTTTGGGATGCGTTGGATGCCATGTTGGGGTGTAGATGTCCCCCAAAGCTCCCCTAGAACAGGGTGACACAAGGGGGGGGCACAAAGTGGTCTCCATTCCTGATCCATCCTGGAGCAACCATACTGGGGGGCAACTGGGATCAGAGTGGGAGCAGCTGGGCCCCTGCTGGGATCATCCTGGGACCATACTGGGAGTGACTGCAATAATACTGGGAGTATGTGAGAGGCACTGCAACCATACTGGGATGACTGGGATCAAACTGGATTCATACTGGAAGTGTCTGCAAGTTACTAGGATCATACCGGGGGTGACTGGACTCATAGTGGGATCATACCGGGAGCAACTGGGACCATGCAGGGGCAAATGGCATCGTCCAGGCAGTGACTGAAAGTGCCTGGGGCCAGACTGGACTCAGACTGGGAGTCCCTGAGAGGGAAAGGAACCATCCTGGGGGGGGACTGGGAGCAACTGGGACCACCTTGGGGGCAACTGGGATCCAATTGGGAGTGACTGGGAGTGACTGGGATGATAGTGGGAGTGACCAGGACCATACTGGAACCATCCTGGGAGTGACTGTCAGTGACCGGGATCATACTGGGAGCTACTGGGATCATGCTGGCAGCACAAAGGACAGAGAGAGGGGAGGGGAAAGGAGAGGGGAGGGAAAGAGAGAGGAGGGGGAATTTTAGAAAGGATAAAGAGGAAAGAAAGACAAAAGAAAAGAAGAAAAGTAAGAGAAAAAGCCGAGTTTAAACATTCAGTAAATGTGTGAGTCACTGAGAGCTCCCAGGTCAAAGGCAGGTGAAGTGTTTGCAGGGGACAGGAGCCTGTTCAGGGCTCAGGAGCTGCTGCTGCCCAAAGGGAGGAAACGCCCCGAGGGCTCGGAGCAGAGTTTGTGCTTTGGGGCCTTTGCCAAGAACCCGCAGGAGGGAAAGCAGTTCCAGCCAGGGGGGCCCAGGGGCTCCCAGCACGGGCCCAGGGGCTCCCAGTCACCCCCAGGATGGGCCCAGTCACCCCCAGGATGGGCCCAGTCACCCCCAGGATGATCTCAGTCACTTTTAGTCACGCCCAGTCTGATCCCAGCATGATCCCAGTCACTCCCAGTCTGATTCCAGTCTCTCCTAGTAGGATCCAAGTTACCCCCTGCGAGGTCCCAGTTGCTCCCAGTCAGTCCCAGTATAATCCCAGTCAGTCCTGGTGTCTCCCACTATATCCCAGTTGCCCCCAGTGTGGTCCCACTCACTCCCAGTCATTTCCAGTAGCTTCCAGCATGATCCCAGTTGCTCACAGCCACTCCCAGTCACTCCCAGTGTGCTCCCAGTCACTCCCACTATGATCCCAGTTACCTCCAGCATACTTCCTCCCAGTATATCCCAGTTGCACCAGCATGGTCCCAACTGCTCTCAGAATGTTCCCAGTCACTCCCAGTATGACCCCAGTCACCCTCACTGTGGGCCCAGTTGCCCACGCATGGGCCAAGCTGCTCCTACTGGGATCCCAGTGTGATCCCACTTGTCCCCAGCATGGTCCCACTTTCTCCCAGTTCCTCCCAGTGTGATCCCAACTGCTCCCAGTTGACCCTAGGATTGACCCAGTCACTCCTCATATGATCCCTGTATGATCCCAGTATGATCCCAGTACAATCACAGTTACCCCAGCATGGGCCAAGCTGCTCCCAGTTGCCTCCAGCACAGATCCACTCAATCCAAGTATGGTCCCAGTCTTCCCCCAGCATGGTCCCAGTCAATCCCAGTTGCCCCTTTGTACATCCAGTCACTCCCAGGTGCTCCCAGTCCAAGTCACTCCCAGTGTGGTCCCAGTCACCCCCAGGATGGTTGCAGACTCTCCCAGTAGATCCCAGTTGCCCTCAGCATGCTCACAGTCATACCCAGTTACATCCACTTGCCCCAGGATGCTTCCAGTTCCCATCAGTAAAATCCCAGTCACTCCCAGTCTATGCCAGTTGCCTCTAGCATGCACCCTGTCACTCCCCGTTACTCCCAGTTCCACCATACTTCCAGCATGGCCCCACTGGCTCCCAGTTCCCCTCTCTGTAGTTCCAGTCACTCCCAGTATGATCCCGGTCACTGACAGTCACTCCTAGGATGGTTCCTGTATGGTCCTGGTCACTCCCAATAGGATCCCAGTTGCCCCCAAGGTGGTCCCAGTTGCTCCCAGTCCCCCCCACAATGGTTCCTTTCCCTCTCAGGGACTCCCAGTCTGAGTCCAGTCTGGCCCCAGGCACTTTCAGTCACTGCCTGGACGATGCCATTTGCCCCTGCATGGTCCCAGTTGCTCCCAGGATGATCCCACTATGAGTCCAGTCACACCCAGTATGATCCCAGGAACTTCCAGACACTTCCAGTATGAATCCAGTTTGATCCCAGTCACCCCCAGTATGGTTGCAGTCCCTCTCACATACTCCCACTATTATTGCAGTCACTCCCAGTATGAGCCCAGTATGAGCCCAGTATGAGCCCAGTTGCCCTCAGCGTGGTTCCAGTTGCTCCCATTCACCCAGTGACTGTGTTTCAGTCACTCCCAGTATCATCCGTGTCACTCCCAGTCACCGCACTAGAGTTCCACTCCCTCCCAGTCCCTCCCAGGACCATCCCAGGAGGATCCCAGTGACACCCCTGATGGTGGCACTCACAGCCAGGATGAACCCAGACATGCCCTGGCACTCCCAGGATAAAGCCATTTGCCCCCAGCAGGCTCCCAGTTCCTCCCAGTCACTGACTATGGTTCCAGTTGCTCCCAGGATGATCCCTGGCACTCCCAGTCATTCCCACTATGATCCCAGTCAGTCTCAGAATGATCCCAGTCACTCCTGGTCTCTCTCAGTATATCCCAGTTGAAGTCAATGTGGTCCCACTCACTCCCAGTTGCTCCCAGTAGCTGCCAGCATAATCCCAGTTGCTCACAGCCACTCCTAGTCACTCTCAATGTGGTCCTAGTTGCTCCCAGTATGATCCCAGTCACTCCCAGTATGATCCACCTTGCTCTCAGTATATTCCAGTTCCACCAGCATGGTCCCACCTGCCCTCAGAATGCTCCCAGTCACTCCCAGTATGACCCCAGTCACCCTCACTGTGGGTCCAATGGCTCCCAAGATGATCCCATTGCCCCCAGCATGGACCAAGCTGTTCCCACTGGGATCCCAGTATGACCCCAGTTACCCCCAGTGTAGTCGCAGTTGCTCCCAGTTCCTCCCAGTGTGATCCCAGTTGCTCCCAGTTGCTCAGGGCAGAGACCCCGTTGCTCCCATTATGATCCCTGTATGATCCCTGTATGATCTCAGTACAATCACAGTTACCCCAGCATGGTCCCAGTTGCTCCCAGTTGCCCCATGATGCCAATTTTGCCCCCAAGAAGGCGCAGAGAACTGCTCAGAGACAAGAGTTAGTCTTTAAGCAGCGAGGTTTGTTTATTAGGCAACGCTGGAGAGCAGCCAGCTCGTGCTGGACAAACTGCTCTGTCTGTCCAGTGAAATTACAGCATTTTATACAATTTCTACGAGTGATTGCAACATGTTACATACATATTCATATGATTGCTACGTCTAATTATAATATTTATAATAGGCCGAGTTTAGGCCCTTTTATTAAATTCCCCGCTCTGAGTATCCTCATAGCCTTTTATGGAATTGCCCGCTGTGAGGGGAGGACTGGGCATTCCTGCCTGAACTGGAGAATATATAAACCTGGAGTTTCAGAACCTTTTTCCCACTCGTGGGATCCAGAGGAGGACTGCAGCTCACCGCTCTCAACCAGCCTGAGACCACCCCCCTCAACTGGACTGCAACCACCACTTTTGACCAGACTGCAACAGCTCTCCCACCAGTAGGTTTTTTTTCCCCTCTCCCTTTCCTTTGGACTTTGGGGGGGCCCAAGGAACAGCACTTTGTTCATGGCCCAGGGTGCTGGGTTCTACATTTGGGTTTTGTGGATTAAAACCAATTGCTTGTCTGTATAATCAGACTTATTGGGCAAGGGGGGCCCAAGGGGGGCCCAAGGGGGGCCCAAGGGGGCCCAAAGGGGCTGGGCCAGGGGGGGAAGGGCTGCAGGGGGTGGATCCCGGAGGAGGAAACCCGCCAAAAGCGGCGGCCCAGCCGAGGGAGGAGCCGAGCGGGAGCACAAAGAATGGACACAAGATGCCCGGTGAGTCCTAGAGCTGGACTTGGGCAGGAGTAGCCCCAAAGGCAACGCGCTCACCCCTTGTTTTCCCCCCCATCAGGATTTCTGCTTCCCAAAGCTTGGGCGGATGGAGGAGGAGGCTGCGAGGAAGAGGAAGATGCCGCGGGCCCCCCAGGCAGGTGAGGAGGAAGTCAGTGCCCCTTTGGGTCGGTCTTTGGTCTTTTGTGGCCGTCCTGCCGGGGCCGGAGTTGGGGGGATGTCCTTGGGCTTCCCTGTGGGCCGGAGGCAAATTTCCTGTCTGTCCTTATTGCTTCCTGCCCCAGGCTCCGAGGTGAGGCCGGAGAGCGCGGAGGACAAATCCCGGCGGCAGAGCCTGGTGGGAGAGGCCGTTTTGAAGGGCTCCCCGGCGCAGGAAGGCAGCGGGGAGGAAAAGGGCCGGAGATGCCCCCGCAGGAGGGGCTGCAAAGCCAGCCCAGGGGGCTGCGAGGAGGAAAGAGCCAGCGTGTGCCGGGAAGGCGGCCGGAGCTTGAGGCGGAGCTGCGAGCTGGTGGTCCCTGAGCAGTCTCCCAGCAGGGAAAAGCCCTTCAGGTGTTTGGAATGTGGGAAGAGCTTCAGCAAGAGATCCGACCTCCTGAGGCACCAGCACATCCACACTGGGGAACGGCCCTACACATGTGGGGAGTGTGGGAAGAGCTTCAATCAGAGCTCCCACCTCCGCATACACCGTCGCATCCACAGTGGGGAACGGCCCTACACGTGTGGGGAGTGTGGGAAGAGTTTCAGTGACCGCTCCAACCTCCGCTCCCACCATCGCATCCACAGTGGGGAACAGCCCTACACGTGTGGGGAATGTGGGAAGAGTTTCACTCAGAGCTCCAACCTGCTCCGACACCAGATGATCCACAGTGGGGAAGGCCCTACACGTGTACGGAGTGTGGGAAGAGCTTCAGGGACAGCTCCAGCCTTTGCAAACACCGTTGCATCCACACCGGGGAATGGCCCTACAAGTGCTTGGAATGTGGGAAGAACTTCAGCACAAGCCCCAAGCTGCTCAGCCACCAGCACATCCACACTGGGGAACAGCCCTACACGTGTAGGGAATGTGGGACAGCTCCACCCTCTACACCCACCGTCGCCTCCACATCAGGGAGAGGCCCTTCCACTGTGGGGAGGGTGGGAAGAGCTTCAGGCAGAGCTCTTCCTTGACCTCCCACCCACGGACCCACCAGTAATGGAAGCCCCGAGTGCCCCGACTGCGGGAAGAGCTTCGGCCGCTGCTCCAACTCCATCAGCCATGGGAGGACCCGTGTTGGATGATCCACAGGGACCCCCGTTGGGCACAGACCTGGTGTGCTGGTTTTAAGGTAAACCAGCAGGGGAAATGACAGTGGTGACATCACGGGGACATTGGTGACATCACGGGGACATCGATGACATCACAGGGACAGCGGTGACATCACAGGGACAGTGGTGACATCAGAGGGACATTGGTGACATCACAGGCACAGCGGTGACATCACAGGGACATCAATGACATCACAGGGACATTGGTGACATCACAGGCACAGCGGTGACATCACAGGGACATCAATGACATCACAGGGACATTGGTGACATCACGGGGACATTGGTGACATCACGGGGACAGTGGTGACATCACCGGGGGTTAATTTTGGTGTGAAAATCTCCTGCTTTGGGCAGTAAATTCTGACTCCTCCTCTGGCATCCGGCAGTTCCTCCCTGGGAACCAGGAATGGGAATGGGGACAGGGGGAATGGGAATGGGGACACCTGGAATGGGAATGGGAACACCTGGAATGGGAATGGGAACATTGGGAGCAGACTGGGAACAATAGGAATGGGAATGGAGACATCAGGAAGTGGGAATGGGGGCACCTGGATTGGGAATGGGGACACCGGGAAGAGGGATGGAGACACTGGGAGCAGGTTAGGGACACCAGGAATAGGAATGGGGACACCAGGAATTGGAATGGAGACACCAGGTACTGGGATGGGAACACCTGGAATGGGAATGGGAATTCGTGGAATGGGAATGGGAACACCTGGAATGGGAATGGGAACATTGGGAGCAGATTGAGGACACCAGGAATTGGAATGGGGACACCTGGAATGGGAATGGGAACACCTGGAATGGGAATAGGGAAAACAGAGGTGGGATGGAAACACCTGGAATGGGAATGGGGACAATAGGAATGGGAATGGAGACACCGGGAATGGGAATGAAGACACCTGGAATGGGATGGGTAACTCTGGAATGGGAATAGGAACACCTGGAATGGGAATGGGGACACCATGAATGGGAATGGGGACATCAGGAATGGGAATGGGAACATTGGGAATTGGAATGGGAACATTGGGAGCAGACTGGGAACAACAGGAATGGGAATGGGGACACGTGAAATGGGGATGGGAAACTCTGGAATGGGAATGGGAACACCCGGAATGGAAATGGGGACACCTGGAATGGGAATGGGAACACCTGGAATGGGAATGGAGACACCTGGAATGGGATGGGAAACTCTGGAATGGGAGTAGGAACACCTGGAATTGGAATGGGGACACCTGGAATGGGAATGGGGACATCAGCAATGGGAATGGGGACACCGTGGCAGGGAATGAGAACATTAGGAATGGGAATGGGAACATTGGGAGCAGGTTGGGGACACCAGGAATGGGAATGGGGACATGGGAGACCAGGATAGGGATAGTGGGGACAGGAACGGGGACACTGGGAGCAGGTTGGCACAGCAGGAAGTGGGAATGGGGAGAGGGATGGGAAGCCCAGGAATGGGAATGGGGAGAGGGATGGGAACCCCAGGAGTGGGAATGGGGACAGGGATGGGAACGTGTCTCTCCAGGAGTTGGTTCAATACAAAGGTCGGTCCCTGGCTCGAGGCCACGGGAAGCCCCTTCTTTGGGAATGTCTGGGAAGCAGGTGTCAGAGGTTTGAAAGGAAGTGTTGGAATTGTTTCCCAGTGTCCCCCCCATTGCCATCTGTGTCTCCCGGGATGGGGTGGGTTGGAGCGGAGCCGCAGGCGCTGGGCAGGGGCAGTGGGGGGAGGGCGGCTCTCGGGGACACCGCGGTGGCCGCGGGGAGGGCGGGGGGTCCTTTGTTCGGGGGCTTTTGGGGTTTGTCCGGGACCGGACAGAGCGGGAGCTGGTTTTGGCCACCTTGTTCTCTTTTCCTGAGAGGAAGTTTTTCCCCACGGGACACCTTGTGGAGAGCGACCGAGAGAGAGAAAGAGAGAGAGAGAGAGAGAGAGAGAGAGAGAGAGCCCGACCCATCTGGGAGCGAGGTGTTCTGCTTTGGGGACTGCCCCTGGGAAAAGGGACTCCTTCACTGCTGGCTGCGAGCACACGGGGCTGCGAGAGCTTTGAACTGCCGGGACAGTTTCTCCCCCCCACCTGGGGATTTGGGACTTCACTTTGTTTCTTCTGAAAGTTTTTGGTTGCACCATTTGTTGTTT
>NW_024103469.1:0-35274 GCF_003945595.2 Pipra filicauda | reverse complement strand
GGCTGGGGGATGAAGAGGGGCAGAGCAGCCCTGCCGAGAAGCCCTTGGGCTGGAGGAGAGGCCAGACATGAGCCGGCGATGTGCGCTCGCAGCCCAGAGAGCCAATTGTGTCCTGGGCTGCGTCCAAGGCAGCGTGGCCAGCGGGTGGAGGGAGGGCATTCTGCCTCTCTGCTCTGCCCTTGGGAGAGCCCAGCTGGAGGGTTGCATCCAGCTCTGGGCTCCTCAGCACAGCAAGGACCTCCAGCTGTTGGACTGAGTCCAGAGGAGGCCACCAAGGTGCTTGGAAAGATGGAGCACCTCTGCTAGGAGGAAAGGCTGGGACAATTGCAACCCTTCAGCCTGGAAAAGAGAAGGCTTTGGGGTGACCTAATTGTGGCCTTTTGGGGTGTGAAGGGAGCCTACAAGAAGGATGAAGAGAATGCATTTAAAAGAGCAGGTAGTGAGAGGACAAGGGGGAATAGCTTCAAACGGAAAGAGAATAGGTTTAGATTTGATCCTGGGAAGAAATTGGTTGCTGTGAGGGTGGTGAGGAACTGCAACCGGTTGCCCAGAGAAGCTGTGGATGCCCCTTGGCTGGAAGTGTTCAAGGCCGGGTTGGATGGGGTTGTGAACAAGCTGGTCTGGTGGAAGGTGTCCCTGCCCAGAGCAGGAGGCTTGGAACTGGATGATCTTTAATGTCCCTGCCAAGCCAAGCCATTCTAGGCTTGGATGCTGTCTGTGCTGTTTCTGTGAGACTGTGGGGGAAAGGCTGGTTCTTCCTGTGTTTCATGGTTTTCTTCACTGATTTGCTGTGCAGGCTGGAAAAGCTTCTGAGGACAGAGAGCAGGAAACTCCGGGTTAATGAAGAGAAAGGAAGTCAGTCCCAGCTGGAAGAAATGAAGAAGAGATATTCTGAAAAGGTCAAGGAAGTTGATAGATTCCAAAAAGAGGTGAGCTGTGCTCGGGGTGGGGCTCTTTGGTTGTGGTGTTCCTTCTTTTGAAAGCTGGGAGATGCTTTCCCTCTATTTCTTGTCATGTGGATGTTTTTATTCCCTTGGCTGCATTTTGGATGTGATGGGCTTTTCTTAATGCTCCTCCTGCTGTTCCAGTGGGAGATGACTCGAACTAATCCGGGGTAGTTCTCCTTCTGGGGAAAGATGCAAATGTTGAGGGCAAAGCAGTAGGTGTAAGGGCTGATGGAGGCCAGGCTGTCCTGCAGAGGAGGGGCAAGCCAGGAGTGGCAGCCAGCCTGGCAGGGTGCGTGAGCTCCCGGGCCAGGGAGCCGTCCCACAGGCCCTGAGCAAGAAGAGCAGAACAGGTCCCCTGAGAGTGAGCGGGGTCAGCCAAGAGTGCAGATCCCCCGGCTGGGCCTGAGGGATGGGCAGGTCTGCCGTCCTGGCAGGACATCACGTGCATGGGCTGAGAGCAGTGGGGCCCAGCTCAGGCCTGGCTGCAGCTGGAGGGAGGCTGTGACAGCGTCCTCTGGGTGTGCCAGATGAATTGCTGCCCTGGCAGAGAGGGGAGGAACAGCGCTGTCACTGGCAGGGCACCATCAGCCCCTGAGCCCTGTCTCAGGCACGAGCTGAGCAGGAGGCCCTTGAGGTTTGGCTTTTCTCCACAGTGTTGTTGCTGCCCAGGGCCCAAGGAGGACAGGGGCCTCCCAGGGGAAAATCTGTCCCTTCTTGCTCACGGGGAGCTGTTTCAGCCCATCCTGTGGCGGGGAGCCAGAAGGGCTGTTCCCAGCAGTGCTTTTGAGGCTGCTGTGCCTGTGCAGCAGTGGCACAGAACCTCTCATCCCTTCTCCGCTCGTCACTCGGATCCGTTGCTAAAGCGGCGTCTGTCAGAGTCACGCTTGGGTTTGAAGGCATCCCTGTAGAATGGCTTCCTGCCTTTGCAGTCATTCCTTTGGAGTCCAGAAGCTTGGAGCATTTTTGCATGAGGAACTCCAAAAGGCTGGGAAGCTGAGGAATCCTGTGGCAAATGATGGGAAAGCTGTTCTTGCTGGAAAAGAAAAGCCTGGTTGCACTTTGTGTCTAGTCCTGAGCCAGCAGATGATGAATAAAGTCTCCCTGGGCACCCCCTTTTGAGGTTTTCCAGGAATTCACTGCCTTTACACCACGCTGAGTTCCTTTTTTTATTTTCTGTCTGCAGGTTGCTGAACTTTCCCAGCAGTTGGACAGGGAACGTGAACAGTGCACGCAGCTGGAGGCCAAAAATCAGGCTTTGCAAGAAGAGCTGTCTGCCCTGCGTGGGGAGTGCGAGAACCTGGCCATGGACAAATGCCAGCTGCAAGAAGAGCTGGCAAAACTCCACCATCATTTGGAGACCAACGTGGTGGATCGCAGCCAACTCGAACAGTGCAAAAGAGAGGTGGAAGAACAAGCAGACCAGGAAATAAGACAAAAACTCCAAGAAGTCAATGAGTTTTTGCAAGTAAGTGAATTTCTCCCCAGTGTCCACAGGTGCTACGTAAACTTCTCTTGTGGCCATGGTGTTTGGTCTTTTTCTTTTGCTCCTGTGTTCTGTGGGTTAGCTTCTGTCTTTGCTGAAGGCAGTGGCAGAAGGCAATCTGGTTGGGCAGGAGTGCTGTCATGGGTGTGGAATGTGCCGGCAGGTCCCTGAATGCAAAGGCTGCCCAAGGCAGATTCCCACTTTGCAGTGCTTGGGGGGATCTCTGTGCGCTGCTCTGCTTCTCACTGCTCATCCTTGAATGGGTTTGGCAACTTGCAGCTGTCATGGCCAGACCTACAGGTGCTGCTTTGTCCTTGTAGGGGTGAAAGTGCTCAGAAAAGGAGGCACTGAAATTCCAGGGATGGGAGGGAGGGGGTGGAGGTGGGAGGTGCTCTTCTTGTCTTTGAAGAATCCTTTTGGACATGCCCTGTCCTACAGACCCAGTGTCTCTTCATTAGGAGCTTTGAAGCAGAGTGCTCATTTGGGCTTCTTTCCCACTGCAAAGAATTGTTTGCCCTGGCAGCTCCTGGGTTCTGCCTTGGTTGCTGCTGGGAGTGAGGAGGCAGAGCCGCCTCTCTGAGTCAGGCTGGGCCCTTGAAAGTGGGTGTGTGCAATTTTGTGCTGGGCAGAGCTCTCTTTTTCTTGTGGTGGTTGAAGGTGCACTGTCTCCTTCAGGCACAGGCAGCCCACCAGGACACCTTAGAAGAAATCAGAAGCAGTCATGTGGACTCACTGAAAAAACAGTTAGAAGACAGAATTAGAGATCTGGAACGTGCACTGGGAAGGACAAAAAGCAACCAAGCAGAAAGACCTTTTCAAAAGGAATCCACCCAGGCAGAAGTGGACAAGTACAAAGAGCTGTATCTGGTGGAAGCCCAAAGAAGAAAAAGCCTCACCAAGAAACTGGAAAGGTAAGTCCCTGCTTTTTTGGACTGGTAAGAACAGACTCCTTTTTCCTCCTGCATTTTCCTTGGAAATCCCTTTTCTGCATCTGACCAGCATCAGGTGTGAAAGCAGAACGTGGCATCTTTGTGGGGAAAGTTCCTTCAGACCCTTCCCTTCCTCAGACCTGTCTTCCTTTCTCTTTAGAGTTCCAGCAGTAACCCCACAGCAGCACCACTCTGGCATTATTGGTGTCTTTTCAAGTTGAGGTTGTTTTAGCAGGCAGTCTTTTTGCCAGTCTCTCCTCTCCTCATCCCGTGGGTGACAGAAAAGATGAATCTTGTGCCCTTTCCTGTTTGAATAAGGAGAGGCCTCTGGGAGAAGAGAGTTGGATTCTGTGAATCCAAAATAAGGCGGCTCTTTCTTGGCTTCTGTTTTGGCAGCGGGTCTGAGGGTTGAGCTTTCCTTGAGAAGGCCAGGGTAGCCCAGAGTTCTTCTGGAGGTGCCACTGGCTGCTCCTTGCACTTGGTGTGATTTCTTAGAAACAGGCCCTGTGAACAAGCTCAGATCAAAGGATGTGCTGGTTTTGGACGCTCTTCACGCCCTTGGCTTTTAGAAGTCGAGTAGTAGCCAAGGCTGTGGAGGGGAACTTTGCGAAAGCCTTCCTGCCAAAGATGACTCTGTGTGTGCTTGTGAATGTTTCAGAGCTACTGAGAGACTTGCAGTGGCGAACACCAAGCTCTTTTTGGAGCGCCACAGAAGCAGATCTGTGGTCACAAGCAGCGCTGTCAGCGGAGTTCTGGCTGCAAGTCCACTTCTGGATTCACCTGGCCTGGGACATGTTGGCCTCAGTTTGGGACTGAGCAGAAGTCTGGCTCTCAGAACACCACCCAGACACCTGTGGTAAAGCCCAAGACTTCTGCTCATCAGGTTGGTACAGATTTTCCAGAGTGGTCAAAGGCCCAAAAAGGTTGAAATGGAAGCAATGAGCTGTGGAACTCCATTCTTTTCCAAGAGAAACTGTGGGCAAGAGCTCTGTGGCACAGGAACCTCCCACCTAAGTTCTACCCTAAATTTACACGTAGTAATCTTCTGTAGTCTGTGGGGTTTGGCAGGAAGCCAACTCCAACCGGCTACAGATGGTTTTGGTGTCAGAAGTGGGATTGTTTTGGTTCCTTTGGTTTTGTTGTGGGAACATTGTCTGGGAAAGCTGCCAAGAGCAGGTTTGTTTTGTAAACATCCCCCATTGTTTTGGGACACTCCTGGGAGAGCTGCCAAGAAGGATTTTGTTTATCTAAACATAGCTTTGTTTAGGAAGAAGGAGAAAGAAAAATAATAACAATGGCCTTTTTACTAATTTTTTTCCTGATTCTTGCTGGTTTTGTGCCTGTCCTAGGACATCCTGTAAGGGACCGTTCAGATGGATGGAACAAATTGCTTCCTTTCCTTAATTTCGACACCCACGGCCTAGTAGCCAGTTTCCTTAATGGTGGCCTTCAAGGTTTGGTAGCAAAGACTCCAAGATCAGCTCTAACCCATCCCTACATTGCTCAGCGACAATGATCCTAGTGGTGAGGGCAGCGAAAATGCTACTTAAAATTGGAGAGGTGGTGCTGCATTGGTCCCCTTGTTGTACGAAAGGAATCGCTGGAGCTTTGGGGACAAGAAGTGCCAACGGCCACGACAACTGTACACAGGCAACAGTATCGGAGGAACCGAGATGCTGTGACCCCCATCCATCCATCCAGTACATCCATGACATCATTGTGGGGGGGACACAGCAGAAGAAGTTTTCGAGAAAGGACAGAAGATCATCCAGATTCTCCTCGAGGCTGGTTTTGCCATCAAGAAGAGTAAGGTCAAGGGCCCTGCCCAAGAGATCCAGTTCCTAGGGCTGAAATGGCAAATGGACGACACCAGATACCAACAGACGTCCTCCACAAGATTGTAGCAATGGCTCCACCCACAAACAAGAAAGAAACCCAAGCTTTTCTGGGAGCCATTGGCTTCTGGAGGATGCACATCCCAGAGTACAGCCAGATGGTGAGCCCTCTTTACTTTGTGACCCGTAAAAAGAACAATTTCCAGTGGGGTCCTGAACAACAACAAGCTTTCAGGCAGATCAAGCAAGAGATTGCACATGCCGTGGCTCTTGGAGCTGTCAGGACAGGACCAGAGGTAAAGAATGTGCTCTACTCTGCAGCTGGAGATAAAGGTCCCTCCTGGAGCCTCTGGCCAAAGGTGCCTGGTGAGACGTGAGGGCGACCACTGGGTTTCTGGAGCCGAAGCTACAGAGGTTCTGAGGCCAATTCCACCCCTGTGGAGAAGGAAATCTTAGCAGCCTATGAAGGCATACGAGCAGCTGCAGAGGTAATTGGTCCCAAAGCACAGCTCTTCCTGGCCCCCCAGATGGGACCCCAGCATGCAAAGTGTAACTGGATAAGGGAAAAAGGGGGTAGGGTTTATCCATTTTAGGGAAAGGGTGGCCAAAAAAGGAAATACTGCAATGCAGCAAACTTTGGCCAATCGGGGAGCGGGGTCTAAGGATACAGACATCAAGGGGATTTTTCATCAAACAATTTCAGGGGACAAACAAGGGAAAAACTACAGTAAATGTTTAGACACAACCGTAAAACTGGAAAGGCTTTGGGTCTGAACTTCTTGACAACTTCATCCAGGGCTTTCATCCTCTGGAGGGTCACACATTTCTTGTTGTCTTCTCCAGCTTTCAGATTCAGCAATGTCCTCACTCCTGACAGACCAGGGTCCCCTTTCCAGAGTAATGGAGGAGCACCGTGATTTTTTAATCCAAAATTCCCGGATTGGAATGAAATGCTCTGGAAAGGCTCTGGAAATCATTCGGGGTTCACAGTGAGTCTCTGGTTTCCCATCCCCTGCTTCAGATGTGAAAACATGTTCCTTGCAGTCGGAATGTAAACTCATCAGCTCCATTAAACTTGAGCACTATATCCCATCATCCAGATCATCAAGGAAGATGTTCACCAGGAATTGCTGATCACTGGCCTCCAGCTGGATGTTGCACTCCTGATCACCACCCCAGCCAGCAGATTTCAACCAGCCTGCTGTCTGCTCATCCAGCCCATACTTCATGGGCTTCTCTGTGAGGGAGCCCTGTCTGTGTGCACTAGTACACACATTCATTTGGATTTTAAAAAATCAAACAGAAGTGATTGTTTTAACAGCACAATTATTTTTCAAAGGGAAATAGAAGGGTAAGAGTTTTTAATTTTAATGATCATGTTTTACATGATGCTAATTGACCTCTAGTAGAAATGAGAGAGCACCTTAAGAGACAAATCTACATTCTCTATTTATGCCTCTGAATTACAGGTATGGCTTTGATGGAACGAGTGCCTTCAAGCTCCATTGGCAGGCACTGTTTGAAAACTATTTGGGTGATTTTTGATAAGAAATGAAAGATACAACGACAGGAAGCCATTCAGCAATCCCTGACAAGGGAGGTCCACTGTCAATTGCTGGGAGGGCCCCCACCTGTTTCTTTTAATGGTGCTCCCAAATCCCACCCCTTGGGCCTCCCATCCCATCCTTTTTGGTCCCCTCAGGCATCTCCTCCCCAGCATCTGCTCTGTGTCCTACCCAGGGTCCCCAAATATCCTCCCATTAATCATTCCCAAAGCTTTTCTTTCCATCCTTCCCCTCAGACCTTTGCCTTTCACCCAGGCCACTGCCCTGGTACCTCCCAAGACCATTCCTTGCCTCCCTCTCCACTCCCAACCATCTCCCATTGCCCTTGTTTTTGTCCTCCTCCATCATCCTCCTCCTGTCCCCACCAAGCCTCTCCCTTGCAGTCCCCATGTCCCTACACCTGAATTCCTTTCCCCTCCCCTGCATCCCACACAGGGCCCCTTCAACACCCCAATCCCAGTCCCGTGGGCTCCCCAGTTCCCCCCAGTTCAGCATCTTTGGGTCCCCCCCACTCCCCCCCCCTCCCTGCAGGCCCTGAATTCCCCTGGCTCTCCTTGTCTCCATCCCCACCCTGGGCCCTGCAGGCACAGGGGTTGGAGGTGAAACTGGGGGCAGTGGGAGCAGGGGGAGCAGAAGGGATTTTCCCCCTCAGACGGGGGCAGCCCTGGGCTGGGGGGGCTGGGGACCCCCGTGTCCCTCCCCCAGCCCCACAGGGGCCAATCCTGCTTAAACCTTTGCTCTCCTTGCCCAGGCACTCTTGGCAGGAACCCAAAATGATCTGCGGGAGGTGAGTGGGCCGGGGGGACTGGAGGGCATCCAGTCTGGGAACTGGGGGACACTTTGGTCCCCCCATCCCTCGCTGGCACCGGGGACATCCCAGTGACCAGCCAGGGCTCCTGGGCTCTCTCCAGGTGGATTTAGTGGACGTTGGGATCCTGAAGATGGCTCAGGTGGGTACCAGGAGTTCTGCCTGAGTCGGGTCCTCCCCTCACATGGCCATGACACTTCTGACCATCCCAGTCTGCCCCAGTATACCCCAGTGCACCTTCCCCAAGGATCCCATTTCTTCCCCCAGGCTCCCAATACATCCCACTGCACCCAGTGTGTCTCTGAGCCTGTCTTTGTCCCCAGCCCCCTGTGTTGGAGAAGGTGGTGGGTCCTGTTGGTGAGAAAGGCGTGGCTGCATCCCTGGATGGCTGAGGTGAGCAGTGCCTGCAGGGAGAGGGGTCAGGACAAGGCCCCTCTCATGTTGCAGTGGACTTTGGGGGTGACTTTTGGGGCTCTGTCTTTCAGGACTGGTGGTGACACCCGTGCCCTGTCCCCCTCCAGTGGCATGAGGAGATGATCATCCCTGGAAGAACCTCCTGATTTCCCTCAGAGCCCAGGGGCATTTCCCCTGAATGATCAATAAATCCCTTCAGCAAAGCTACTCTGCTTGATCTTGTGTGTGTGTTCCCATCTCCATGGGTGTGTTCCCATCTCCACGTGTGTGTTCCCATCTCCACGTGTGTGTTCCCATCTCCATGTGTGTGTTCCCATCTCCATGTGTGTGTTCCCATCTCCATGGGTGTGTTCCCATCTCTCTGTGTGTGTTCCCATCTCTCTGTGTGTGTTCCCAACTCCATGGGTGTGTTCCCATCTCCATGGGTGTGTTCCCATCTCCATGGGTGTGTTTCCATCTCCATGGGTGTGTTCCCATCTCCGTGCCTGCATTCCCATGTCCCTGTCCCCTCCTTCTCCAGCCCCTGCACACCCAGTGCCTCTCTGGCCGCTCCCCTGCCATGAGCAGAGAGGCTCAGGGGGCTCCTGGGGGTCTCTGCACACGAGATCCCCTTCACCCCCTCGATGTGCATCCTGAGCAGTGCAGGTTGGGGCATCGTGGAATGTCCCTGCTGGGGGCTGGGACAGGCAGGGGGCACACAGGGCAGCCCCTGGAGCACCTGGATCAACCCTGTGCTCTGGGAGGGATGGGAAAGGGGATCAAAGGAGCCAGCGGGTGTCAAATGCTCCCAGATCTCAAGGGCCAGGCTCGGGGCTGAAGGGATGGAGAGCAGCCCTGCATCCAAGGCCATGGGGATAGTGGGGGATGAAAAGCAGGATGGGAGCCAGCAATGGGAGCTCACAGCCCACAACCCCCCCGTGTCCTGGGCTCATCCCACAGCGTGGGCAGCAGGGGAGGGGGGTTCTGCCCCTCTGCTCCGCTCAGCTGAGACCCCTCCTGCAGTGCTGCCTCCAGCTCTGGGGCTGCCTCAGGGTGTGGTTTTCTGTTGAGGAGGAAAAGGCAGGACTGAGTCAGGTCAGACTCTATTGGCAAAATGTGTCTCTCTTTTTAGGAAGACGTCTCTGCATCCCCCTCCCCTGAGCTCTGGGTTTTGCTGGCTGATGGGGGCTTTGAGAGCAGGGACCCTGTGACAGGCTCCCGAGGAATCCTCCTTGCTGTGAGAGGCAGCTCGGAACACGGGGTGATCCGAGATTAAATGTGCCTGTGACACATCAAAGCGTTTCCAGCCCTGCTGTTCACAGTTTGCCCAACTGCAGAGCAGAGCTGAGGGGATTTGCTGTAGTTTTGTTACAGTTTCACTTGGCACATTTAGAGTGAATTTGGATGGCTGAAATCCCTGACATTTCTGATGTTCTCCAAGTGAAATCTCGTGGGTCCTGGGAGGCAAAGGGATGGTCTCAGTGCAGAGAGAAGAACTACGCTGGCCATCACTCCTGTTCTCAGCCGCCCCTCGCTGGCAGCTTGGAGCTGAGGGAGGATCACACTAAGGAGCTCCTTTAAAAAGAGACAGGGCCTTTCTGGGAGCAGAGGAATCTGGGCTCAAAGGGCAGATTGACAGTCTCCTTGTCTTTTCTCAGGGTGCCTGATTAGGATCTCCTCTTTCTTCTCCCAGACTGCTGCACAGAGGGATCATTGCAGCTGCCCAGAGCATTTCTATGGCTCTACCACCGAGGTGTCCTCTCCATGGGGATCCCAGACAGCACAGAGATACTATGGCAGAGCTGTGCCCTTCTGGAGGACACCCTGCAGGACACCCGGGGAAGCAGCTGAATGTCCTGAAGTTGCCTGGAGGGCACTTGGGCATTTTGCTCCCACAGACACATCCCCACAGCAGCACCCAAAGGGTTTGTGTCTGGACAGGAACCTGCCACCCCAAAGCCCCTGCACTGCCTGAGAAAAGCCAATGGTGAGAAGAAGAACAGCCCAGCCAACAGGGGATGGCAGGGAAATGCCACAATGCGGCTGCCAAGGGAGGAGGGACACACAGAGAGAGATGGAAATGGGGGCCTTGTCCTTGCCTGGGCTCTGCTGCTGCAGGGCAATGCACAGCCCAGGGGCCATGGCCTGAGGGCACAGGCTCTGCTTAGGCTGGGAAAGGAGCCCAGGGAGGAGCTGCTCAGGGAAGGGGTCTGTGCCACAGGGACAGCAGGGAGGGGCCCACATCCCCCTGCCCAGCACTTGTGGCAGCAGCTCCCTGTCCCTGCCTACCTGTCTCTGGGTGAGGAGCTGTTCCTGCCAGCAGCCCCTGCCTGTGCCCAGCTCAGCTCCCTGCCAGTGCTGCCAGAGCCATGCCCAGCCCAGTGCCCAGGGGCAGCTCTGCCTGGGCAGGGGCTGCAGAGCAGATCCCAGACCCCTGCGGTGGCTGGGAAGGGGGAGGTGTTCTGGGGGGATGTGCTTCCTGAGAAGGGCCCCTGGAAATGGCAGGAGGTGTGAGGAGCCCTGTGAGGAGCCCTGAGCCTGCAGCTGAAGGGCCCTGCCCTGCCCTGCCCTGCCCTGAGGGGTCACTCCTTCCACCCACACCTTCTCCCCCAGCCCCGTGGCAGCTCCTTGGCCGGGCTGAGAGCTGCCCCTGGCAGGCAGCAGAGTCCCTGCCCCAGCACACAGAGCCCTGGGGGCAGGACCCTGCTCTGCCCCACAGCCCTGGGCACCCCTGGCTGCACCCCCACCTTCCCACCCCACAGCCAGCCCTGGCCCAGGGAACCTTCTTGCCCTGGGCCTCTGAGGGGGCAGCAGCAAGTCCTGCTCTGCAGCAGCTTCTCCTGCTGCACCCCAGCAAATCCAGCAGAGCCATCCTGGCAGCTCCTGCCACTGCTGGCATTTGGCAGCTGGGAGAGGCACTTGCAGGAACTCCCCTGCACTGCTCTGCAGCAAGAGCCTGATCATGGCAAAGGGCTGGGAAGGTTCCTCCCCCGAGCAGCTCTGCCCTGTCCTCCCACCCCAGGATCCCTTGAACCTCCTTCTCACTTCTCCTGCTCTGCTCTGCCATGTGGCCACTTCCTCTGCACTGCAGCAACTGTGAGTCCTTCTGGAAGATCCTAGAAGCTGTGGGATGTGGCAGCTTTAGGAGATCCCTCCAGGAAGGGAAGTTGAACTTTCCTGCAGCCAGAGAAATACTCATTCAAATCCCGTGAAGGTTTCTCCCACAGTGAGAGCTCAGTCACCTCCCAGCCCTCTGGATCCCTTTCCCCACCCACGACGTGGGGGAGCCCAGTTCTAGTTCCTTCTCCATCTGAAGAACCATTCCGACGTCTTGAGGGACGGGGAAAGGGGACTCCAGCGACAGGGTTTTTCAGGCCCCGAGCCTGGAGGGGAGAGGTGCCCCCCCCTCCCCCCACACACGTGGTCCCATGGCAGGCACAGAGACAGCACACCTGCGTGGAGAGGAGGCAAGAGAGAGTTTATTGTTGGGGATGTTACATTTATAGGGTTTAGGAGGATTCACAGAGTAACCAATTAGAAGTCTCAAGGGGCTTACAGGAACACCCAATCACAGGATGGGGTTAACAAGGTCCAATGGGAAACACCTCAGGACACCTTTCCCAGGACATTCCTGCATGGGAGATAACCTGTCCTGGGGGGGCTGGGAAGAAGAAACACCTGTTTGCAAAGAGACCACAAAAGGCCATTTTAAGACATGTTTAAACAAGTTTCTCATCAGATTTAGTGCTACACAGCCCAGGCTGCCTCTCATCTCTCTGCCTTCTCTCCTGTGCCCTGGGTGCTGCAGGCAGTGCCCTCAGCCCTGCTGGGCTGTGCAGAGGAGCTGCTCCTGGGCAGAGCTTGCCAGGAGCTCCCTGTGTGCCAGGAGCCCGGCCCAGCTCAGCAGCACAGCAACAGCCCCAGGCAGCACTTCTGCCCTTCAGGGATCCCTCCAAGTGTCCCTGGGGCTCCAGGGGACCCTGCTGGCACACAGCTGAAGGAAATAATGATGTTCCTTCTCTCAGCTGGGCACAGACACTTCTTTCAGCAGGGTCATTTCTCCAAACAGACACTGAGTTGAGTTCAAGAGTCCCCTTTTCATGTCCCATCATTAGACAGGAAACCCAGACAGTGCCCAGGAGGGATCTCCTTCACCCCCACTGAGGGAAGGGACTCAGCTGAGTCAACAGAGGTGTCTCCTTGTGGCTCTGCAGACCTGGGGCCAGAAGGACACTCAGCTCCCTCCACAGCCCCCATGGGGTGGGATTCCTCCCGCCCCAGTTCAGGGGGCCCAAAACAGGCACCTGCAGGTGACTCCTGTTGGGGCAGATGACACTGCAGAGATAAGAAATTATCTTAGCCAGAAACCATGGGATTGAAACACAGACAAGGAAAGCTTCTTTACATATACCACCTGATATTTTTATACTATCTTTTAATTAAGCAGACTTGCTGTGTCCACGAAAATCCTTTTACCACCTTGTTTACCACATCTCCTGTTGTAATTGTGATAAAGAAATAGCTGTTTATCTGTTTGAAGAAAAATATCTCCCTGCACTTCCTGGACCCTCAACCTCAAATATAAATACAATGTATGTCCCCCCTTCCCTGAACCCTATATATAGCTAGAGTTGTGTCAATTCAACTTTGTACCCACAAAGTGGATCATGCAATTATTTAAACCGTCTTAGACTCCTTGTCCCATCTCCCGTGGGAATGAATGAAGACCAAAGCCAGGAGTCACCTGCTGGGACACAAAGCCCTGGTCACTTCTGAGGGGCCAGAGGTGACCGAGATTCCTGCTGGGAACTGCAGGCTGCAATGGAGCAGTTCCTAGGCACAGGGCAGCAGCTGTGGGATCTTCTTGGAGGCTGCTGGGACATTGCTTTGGCCAACTTCAGTGGCAGAAGGGGCCCACATGTAGGACAGGGGAACCTGTCACTGTTCCTCCTGTCCAGGGCAGCCCACAGAGGTGCTCAGCTGAGCAAATGCAGGGAGGGAGGTCTCTCTCCTGTTCTTTATCAGGGTATTTTCTACACATCCTTAGAGTACAATGGCAGTTGTCTCATGGACATCCCTTCATTGCTGAACAAAATTCAGGGCAGCTGAACCTGAATTTAGTACCCAAAGAGGGGCCTGTAGTGCCAGGGGAGGTGCCAGGGCTCTGCAGCACAAGTGCAGCAGCTGCCATGGACAGCACAGGGCCTGTGCAGGGACCCCGTCCCCATTCCCAGCAGTTGTGGGACAGGCACCACCCAGGGCTCCTCAGACACATTGGGGGCCTTTGGGGCAGGGAGTGAATCCCAGCCCTGCAGGGACATAAGGTCTGGCCCTTCTCTATCCAGCTGGTGCTGGGCAGTTCCTGAATACAAAGCACATCCCAGCAGGGTCTCCAATCCTGTGCATTCCCTTTTTGTGTGGTTTAACCCCAGTGAGCAGCCAAGTGCCACAGAACTGCTCCCTCAGTCCCCCGACCTCCCCCTGCACTGACAGGGGGAGGAGAATCAAGAAAAGGCAAAACCCGTGGGTTGAGATAAGAAAAATGTAATAACTGAAACAAAGTATGAAAATAACAGTAAGTGTAGTAGCTGTAATAATAACTGTATTGAAAAGGGAGACAAAAGAAAGAGAGAGAGGAATAAAACCCCAGAGGAACAAGTGATGCTCAACATGATTGCTCACACACAGTGCCTAGTGCCCCACACCCCAAGCAGTGATCTGCCCCTCCTGCACAACCTCTCCTCATGTATCCACTGGGAATGATGTTCTGTGGTGTGGAATATCCCTTTGGAATGTCCAGGTCGGCTGTCCTGGCCCTGCTCCCTCCCAGCTTCTTGTGCACCCGGCAGAGCACGGGAAGCTGGAAAGTCCTTGATTAGGGTAAGCACAACCAAACCATCAGTGTGTGATCAACATTGTTCTCTCACGGAATCCAAACCAAAGCCCTGCTCCAGGTACTAGGAAGAAAATGAACTCTCTACTTAGGAAGAAAATTAACTCTATCTCAGAATTAATCTGTAGTTAATCTATAGGAAGATTAACTCTATCTCCTAGGAAGAACAGCCAAGGCAAGGCTGGTGTCCACCCCTTATTCCACACCATTTACACCATGTCAGATCCCACACTTTCCAACACATTCCACCATTACATTTCCTATCATTTGATATAAACCCACCGATCTCATTGCTTAGTCTATGAAAGTCTGTTGAGTTCATTTAGTCCAGGATTTTAGGCTCCATCTGCCAAAATACTCTTTCAGGGCAGGAAAAATGCTGTCTACTGTGGGATTGTTGCCTGTTGCAGCCAGTTCTTGTTCCATCACCGCTGTGCTTGTCTGGTCTCCTCCAAGCTCATTGTTCATTTCTCTCAGTGATTTTCACTGTAATACCCCTGACACGGCAAAGAGTGGCCACAGCAGTGAGAATGCAGTGTTAGAGAGTTACCACCGTAATACACCTGAATTCCTTGGCTGTTCTCACCCAAAATCCAGTCCCTTCGAGGCACACACTGGGTTTCCCATCTTTCCCTCCTTCCCCACCAAGCGCATCCGTGTCCTTGAGACACGTGAATCCCACGGGTGCACTTCCCTTTGCCTGAAGCAGGAATAACCCAGACTGTGTTCCCAGCATGTTTTTAATGTGCACTACAGGAACTTTATCCCTTTCCATGGCACGTGAAAACTTGGATTGGACAGGGCCAGCCCGATTGGCACATCCCCCAGTGCTGAGTGACCAGGTGGCCTTTGCTAAATGTGCATCCCAATGTTGGCAGGTCCCAGCACCCACTGCATCATTCCATCTTTCCCAAGGCTGGTGCATGGCAGGTGTGGTGGTTTTAGCAGCATCAGAAAATTAAAATTCACATAAGTCACTCCCTTTCCCACGGTCCTTCTGGTGAGGGAGGGACAAAAAATGAGAGACTCTGGGTGGAGATAACAATTCACTAAAAGCACAGAGCAATGGAATAAGACACGCACAGTCACAACAGCAATATCAGCAGCAAAAGTATCCAGAAAGAGAAGGTGTTTCACTCCCAAAAGGGGTCACCATGGGGCACACAGACAAGATGTTGGGTGCTCCCCAAGTGACGTGTCCGTGCGGTGCCCCCGGACAAAGGCAATGTGGTGGGGGAGCTCCCAAGGGTAACGTGTCCAACCCCTCAGCCCGACAACAAGGAGAACCAAGGACAAGCCAAGCCCCGGGAGCTGGGTCGTCCCGGCCGTGTGGCACAGCCGCTCCCTGGGCTCAGTCCCGCGCTGGCTCCTCTCTTCTCCTCCCAACCCGAGGGCTGAGGGGGCTGAGGCTGCCCCCCAACCGCCCCGTCCTGCTCAGGGCTTTGGTTCAGCACCACGGCCCGTCGTGGTTTCCCCTTTCAGCACCAAAGGTCCATCGTCCCGATCTGGGGAAAACATGAGGGGGAGCAGCGGGACAGAGGACAGGGAGCACAGGAGTGATGCTGACAGTCCCTGCCCTGCAGAGAGCGGGGCAGGATGGAGCAGTTGTGGTGCAGAGCCCCGGCTTTTCCTGCTGGAAGCACAGCCCTAGGGATGGCACGGATGGTACAGGATAAATAACTTGGTGACACCCACAAAGCGCTAAACTGCCCCCTCTGCTCCCTAACCAGGACACCGTGGTGACTGACCATGGGAATGGGAATGTCTGATGGTTGCCATGGTAACTGACCGCAGCAACGGGAATGTCTGAGGGTTGCTATGGTAACCGACTGTACCAGTGGGAAGCATGATGGTAGCCATGGTAACTGACCGTAGCAATGGGAATGTGTGATGGTTGCTGTCCTAGTTAGCACAGCTGAGAGCAGTTCATCATGGTATGGGTGTAACCCAAAACTGTGTATTCTATAGCCTTCCATGCCATTTCCCAGAAACTGTTGTCAATAGACTATTCACACCCTCTGCCCATAAGAGCCTGACTCCTCAGGCTATAAACTAGGTGTTAAGAGGCCTGTGAGATAGGAGGATGCTCTTACCTTTTATGGAACTCCCTGAGGGAAGTACTGACCATTCCTGCCTGAACTAGAGAATATATAAACCTGGAGTTTCAGAACTTTTCAACCACTCGTGGGATCCAGAGGAAGACTGCAGCTCATCGCTCTCAACCTCAGCTGGACTGCAATCACCGCTTCTGACCAGACTGCAACAGCTCTCCCACCAGCAGGTTTTTTCCCCTCTCCCTTTACTTTGGACTCAAGGGGGGCCCAAGGAACACCACTTTGTTCATGCCCCCAAGGTACTGGGTTATACATTTGGGTTTTGTGGGTTAAGACCAATTGTTTGTTTGTATGATTGTACTTACTGTATTATTTTAATAAATTGTTATTCTGATTTTATAATCTCTCCTTTGAGTTGGGTTCATTACCCCTGCTGGTTAACTCTTAAACCAGCACAGTTGCCATGGTAACCAACCATAGGAATGGGAATGTCTGATGGTTGCCATGGAACTGCCCATAGCAGTGGGAAGTGTGATAGTTGCCATGGTAACAACTGTAGTGACGTGACTGTCTGATGTTTGCCATGGTAACTGACCGTAGCAATGGGACTGTCTGATGGTTGCCATGGTAACTGACCGTAGCAATGGGACTGTATGATGGTTGCCATGGTAATCAACTGTAGCAATTGGCATGTGTTATGGTTGCTATGGTAACTGACAGTACCAGTGGGAGTGTTTGATGGGTGCCATGGTAAATGACCATAGCAATGGGTATGTATGATGGTTGCCCTGGTAACCAACCAACACAATGGGGATGTATGATGGTTGCCATGGTAACCAACCGTAGCAATGGGAATGCATGATAGTTGCCATGGTAACCAAGAGTAGCAATAAAAATTCAAGATGGTTCCATGGAAACTGACTGTAGTAAGGGAATGACTGATGGTTGCCATGGTAACTGACTGTAGTATGGGAATGTCTGATAGTTGCCATGGTAACTGACCATAGCGATGGGAATGTATGATGGTTGCCATGGTAGCTGACTGTGGCAAAGAAGAATGTGTGATGGTTTGCATGGTAACTGACGGTAACAATGGGAATGTATGGTGGTTGCCATGGTAACTGACTGTAGCAATGGGAATGTATGATGGTTGCCATGGTAACTGACCGTAGCAATGGGAGTGGATGATGATTTGCCATGGTAACCGACTGTAGCAGTTGGAAGTGGAATAGTTGCCATGGTAACGGACTGTAGCAATGGAATGTGTGATGGTTGCCATCGCAACTGACCGTAGCAGTGGAAAGTATGATGGTTGCCATGGTAACCGACCCTAGCAATCTCTCCTAGTTGCAAGAACCGGGACCAGTTTATCACTGGGTGGCTACAACCAAAACTGTGTATTCTACACCCTCTGTGGCATTTCTGATGGACTCTTAACAATGGATCCGTTGCAGCAGCTGCCCAGGGACCACCTGACACCTCAGCCGACCAGCTGGCTGGGAAAGAACTGTGCAAGGAGTGTTCCTTTGTCTTCACACCCAGGACTCAGCTGGGATAACTCCCCTCGGGGAGGCATTAGCACCTTCACCCCCAGCCTGAGGGGTCATCTCTGCCAATGGGCCGCCTTGGACTGGCAGAACAGGCAGCTGCAACACCCAGACCATCACACGCTCCAAAAATACCCTGGGACTCACAGAGTTAAATCGTCCATTGGGAAACTCCCCGCCCTGGGGGAGGTGCTGCACATCCCCACCTGAACCTGAGCACATTTACTCTTGGGCTCTGGGCACTTCTGCTACCACTCGTGGGATGGAGAGGAGGACCAGAACTCCAACAGGACTGGGATTGACACTCTCCACAGGACTGCCATCATTACCTCAACACAACTGCCACCATCATCTGCACCAACAGCTTTCCCTTGTCCTTTGCACCCTGGGGGACTCAGCACTGTTCTGTTCTTGTCCCAGGCTGCTGGCTTATACAGCTATTTCTGGGGGTTAAAACCAGTTTTCTCTGTATCATTGTATTTATTGTAATCTTCTCAGTAAATTGTAAGTCTGACTTGTAATCCCTTGGGTGGGTTCATTTCTCCCTCCGGTTTACTTTTAACCCAGCACACGATGGGAACGTACGATGGTTGCCATGGTAACTGACCCTGGCAAGGGGGCTCAGTGCCGTTGCCCACGGCTTCCACTTCTGCAAATTGGCTTCATTCACCTTCTCCTTCAGCAGCCTCAGCCACTCGTCGTGGGGGCCCCACACAGCAGCTTCCCAGCTCCGTGAGGTTCTGCAGCAGCCCAGGGTTCCTTTGGCCCCACAAGGTCCTGCAGTGTCCCGATGGCCCCTCGATTCCGTGAGGCCCCACAGTGTCCCAGGGTCTCCCTGCTTCCATGAGTTTCCCCAGTGTCCCAGGTTTCCTTTGATTCCACGAGACCCAGAGGTGAAGCAGTGGCCCCTTCATTCCACGAGGTTTTGCAGTGTCCCCATGGCTCCTTTCTGCCCTCAGGTTCTGCACAGTCTCAGGTTCCTCTGTTTTCAGGAGTTTCTGCAGTGTCCCGATGTCCTAGTTAGGACAGCTGAGACCAGTTCATCACTGGATGGGTGTAACCCAAAACTGTGTATTCTATAGCCTTCCATGCCATTTCCCAGGAACTGTTATCAATAGAGCATTTACACCATCTGCACATAGAGCCTGACTCCTCAGGCTATAAACTAGGCATTAAGAGGCCTGCAAGATAGGAATATGTTCCTGTCCTCACACCCTTTTATGGAATACCCCGCTCTGAGGGAAGGACTGAGCATTCCTGCCTGAACTGGAGAATATATAAACTTGGAGTTTTGGAACCTTTTTTACCACTCGTGGGATCCAGAGGAAGACTGCAGCTCACCGCTCTCAACCAGCCTGAGACCACCACCCTCAGCTGGACTGCAATCACCACTCTTGACCAGACTGCACCAGCACTCTCACCAACAGGTTTTCCCCTCACCTTTTCCTTTGGACTCAGGGGGCCCAAAGAACACCACTCTGTTCATGCCCCAAGGTGCTGGGTTATATATTTGGGTTTTGTGGGTTAAAATCAATTGTTTGTCTGTATAATTGTACTTATTGTATTATTTTATTAAATTGTTATTCTGATTTATAATCTCTCTTTTGAGTTGAGTTCATTTCCTATTTATTCTTGCTTTGGTTTTCTCCTTCTTTCATATGCTCTAGTTTTATGGAAGAAATTTGCTTGAACCATGCATCACCACAAAATTCCAACGTTTTACCTCAGGGACTATCTGGAGGAATATAAGAGTTGTCACCCTTTTTGCCACATCCCCTATCTGGATTTTTGCCCCTCTTGGGCACTGAACTTTTGTCCCCCTTAGGCATTTTCCTTTTGCTTCCCCCCAGTTCCCACATTTACTCACTGGTGAGATTCCTCAGTCTTTCCCTGTGGACTCCTTTCCAGATTATGACATTTCCTTACCCTTTCTTCCCCTCTTGCCTGTCTCTGGACAGTCTCAGGAACCCGATGAACTGTCCCATTCTGGCCACAAATGAAGGGAGTTGATCACCAAACTTCAAAGCAGGGGCTTCCCTATCCCTTGCAGCTGCTGGGTTCTCTTGTTCCTCAGCAAACTATACAGATGCTTCAAACTGGGGGTCAAAGGCTGGTTTAAAATGGGGTCAAAGGCTGCATAAACAGTAACTTTCTACTCTACTGCTACACCAATTAGGACTGTAGCACAAGTTTTGCAAGAACAGTCCTATTATTACTTATACCAGGCAGGGAGTTTCCAGCACAGGATGAATTGTCTTTGTTAGTCTCTTCTTTACCTTGTGGTTACTTCACATGTCCTTGGAGGGCTCTAAATTCTGGATTCCACGTGTCCAGATTTTAGTTCCCCCAGGATTTCTTCATTGAAGCTTCTCATGGTTAGTTTGGCAAAACTTAAAGTTTCAGTGGTCTAATGATCAACTCTGACAGTAACTGTCTGTGAAAACAAGCTTGGCACCAAGCTGACTAAAGTGGGAAATTTCTTGAACGAGGTGTTTGTTCCCTCTTGAGCCTCCTTTTGCTACGAGGGGATTTCTCTGATGGTTCCCTGTTGGCTTCCATTATCCCAGGAGTCCCTGGCTCACCTCTGTGAGACATCAGCTGTGCTCCAGTGTGGCTGTTCCATCTCAGAGTCACCTCAGAGGGGCCCTCACGGGTACCTTGTCCCTCTAAGTTTTTCATGTTATCCCACAGATTTCCCGGAACAAGCCTGATCTTGTGCCCCTCCCCCATCATGTCCCGTTTAGAGCCCTGGGACACTGTGGAACCTCATGGAACCAAGGGGCCACTGTGACACCACAGGACTTCATGGAACCCAAGAGACCCTGGGACACTGTGGGGGCTCATGGAACCCAAGGGACCCTGGGACACTGTGGGGGCTCATGGAACCCAAGGGACCCTGGGACACTGTGGGGGCTCATGGAACCAAAGGGACCCTGGGACAATGTCAGGAGCCTCGTGGTGCCCAGGGCTGAGGAATCCCATGGGTGCAGGTGGCTCAGGGAGCAGCTGCAGTTGGAGCTGTGGGATGAGCTCTGGGTGAGGGGCCTCAGACCAAAGGCCGTGAGCTGCTGACCCTGGAGTAGCCAAGGGAGAGGACACTTGGAGACAGGGCAGGAGCCCAGGACTCAGCAGGAAGAGCAGTTTGTGTGCTTGGAGTGTGAGGGGATAAAAACTCATAGAGGTTTTTGTTGGGGGTCCCTCCTTGAGGCACCAGCTCAGGCTGTTTCTGTGTTTCTTCACAAGAAATAAATTGTTTTATTGTTTCTAAGACATGAGACTCTGCCACGGGAAACCTGGGGTGGAAGCAGTGAGGAAACCTGGTCTGACTGTGAGAGTGGGGGTGTGAGGAGTCACAGGGGACCTGTCGGGTCACTGGAGCTGCTGCTGCTGGGAAGGGGCCTGAGTGTCAGCAGTGCCAGTCTGGGTTGGTGGGAGAGTGACTGCCAGGGAGTCTTGGGAATGGTGAGCCTGGGAAGTTGCCTTAAGAGTGTGAGGGGGATCTCGTGTGCAGAGACCCCCAGGAGCCCCCTGAGCCGCTCTGCTCATGGCAAGGATGCAGAGAAGGCAGAGTTACTGAACACCTTTGCACTGACAAGACCAACCCTCAGGGATCTCTGGCCCGGGAGACCAGGCTATAGGAATGTTGGAAGGAAGACCTTGCCTTGCTAAGGAAGATTGGGTCAGAGAACACCTCCAAAAACTCTACCCCAAGTCTGTGGGACACTTGATGACCTCCTGTCACCAAGGGGACCCTGTGACACAGTGGGACCTCGTGGTTATCAGTCTCTTCCAAAAGTTGTGTGCAAATATAGAGAGACAAAACAGGGGAGCCTGAGTGTGTTGATCCAAACTATTCCCATCTCACCTGAAGATGTCCCTGCTAACAGAGGTCCTGGTGTTCCCTCTGCTCTCTGGGCACTTGCATCCTTTGAGAGCTGCCCATCACTCTGGTAGCCAAGAGCACAGGGTGGGGGATCCCCTGGAGGGGGAGCAGAGACATCTTTCCAAGGTCACCTTGCTCAGAGCCCCATCCAACCTGGCCTTGAATGTTTGCAGGGATGGGGCATCCACCACCTCCCTGCAAATGTGTTCCTGTGTTTCAGCTTTCTCACTATGAAATATTTCTTCTTTATCTCTGGTCTGAACTTACACTTTTTTAGTTTAACTTCCTCACCCCCTGTCCTATTGTGACAGGCCCGACTGAACCCTTTGCCCACATGTCTCTAAAAAGCTGCCTTGAAGTACTGGAAGGCCCCAGGGAGGTCTCCCCACAGGCTTTTCTTCTGCAGGCTGAAGAGCCCCCACTCTCTCAGCCTGTCTCCATGCGAGAGGTGCTGCAGCCCTGGGATCCCCTTGGTGGCCTCCTCTGGAAGTGCCCCAAAAGGTGCGTGTCTTTGCTGTGCTGAGGAGCCCATGGAGCTGCAGGAGATGGCAGGGGAATCCCCCCAAGCCATTGCCATTGCGGGCGGGTGCGTTGCAGAGAGCCAGAGGAGCCCAGAGCTGGAGGCAGTACTGCAGGAGGGGTCTCAGCTGAGCGGAGCAGAGGGGCAGAACCCCCCTACCCTGCTGCCCACGCTGTGGGATGAGCCCAGGACACGGGGGGGTTGTGGGCTGTGAGCTCCCATTGCTGGCTCCCATCCTGCTTTTCATCCCCCACTATCCCCATGGCCTTGGATGCAGGGCTGCTCTCCATCCCTTCAGCCCCGAGCCTGGTCCTTGAGATCTGGGGGCATTTGACACCCACTGGCTCCTTTGATCCCCTTTTCCATCCCTCCCAGATCCCAGGGAAGGACTGAGGGACCTTGGCTGATTGTCCCTGACCCTCCCCTGCCCCGACACCAAGCTGTGCTCCTTGGGGACGGTGCTTGGACAGCCCCAGTCAGACCCTGTTTCCCGCTGTGCCCCCAAACTGTGCCAGCAGTGCCAGGGCCTGTCCCTGCCTGTGATCTCAGCATGGACACGCAGCAGGACTGTGACCAAGCTGCCAGAGCACTCAGGCCTTGCACCCACAGAGGTGCAATGACTCTTTCTTGAGCAGCTTCACCTCCCCTGGGCCCCTCCTCAGTCAACGTTCCTCAATTATCCAACAAACGAGGCACGAAGCAGAAAGGGGCAAAAGGAAAATCTTCCAGGTCACTGCCGGCTCCTGGGGAAAATGCAAGGCAAATAGTCAAGTCATTCAGCTGAGATGTTTTCCCAGCTGCCCCACAATGGTCTCTTGTGTGTGGTCAGGGGCCCGTAAGGATGGAAGGTGTTGCGGAACTGTGGCCAAAGGTGAGTGGAGAATTGAGGCTGTGGCAGGTGGCGGGAGCCCCCGCTCAGTGGCTGTCCTTGATCTGTGCCCACGGGGGTCCCAGCCCAGAGGGGCCTGTGAGGCGGGTGGGGAGGGAGGGAGAGTGGGGGGGAAGGTGCCATCCTGCTGAGGGCCAGCGCTGGGCCCAGGGCAGGGCAGGGCCATCCCTGGGGACAGGGGCACTGGGGCAGCTGTGTGCCAGGGCCAGCCCAGTGTGGAGCCAGAGCCCTGCTGGGCTGCCAGTGCCTGGCCCCCCCTGCCTGGGCCAGCTGAGCAGAGCGGGGCCCGGCTGATGCGGGAGGACACGGTGTGCCCAGCTGGGACAGGGGCAGGGCCAGCAAAGGGCATCTGCCCCTCTGGGCTCTGCTCGGGGAGGCCGTGGCTGGGCCTGCACCACTTGGGGGCTGCAGTGCCCGCAAATGGGCTGGAGCCGGGCACTGCCACCACCCCAGCACTTCCCTGGGCCCCGCCCTTGTGTGCCAGGGCCAGCATTGCCCAGTGCTCCCCAGTGCCTGCCCAGACTGGAGAGCCCAGTCACCCGCCTGTGCCCATTGCCCGTCAGCCTCTTTATCTCCCAGCTCCCTGTTTCCCTGATCCCGGGCTCCTGGTGCCCCAAGAAGGGGGGCAGTGCCAGCCCTGCGTTCAGCCAAGGGGCTGAAGTGGGAACAGGGACAATTGTGCTCAGACATGCCGGGTTTGGGGCTGGGCTGAGCTCTGGGGTGTCCCAGAGGGAAAGTTCTGGGAAGGGATGGGCAGGAGCACATGAGTGGATCAGGCTTTGGGGGCCGTTGGAGGATGGATTGTGTTGTGTGGGATTGTCCCCACAGGGTATGCAGCTGCTTTCAGCTCCCTGCCCACCCCCTTGGCACCCCCAGGGGCCTGGGCCCTTCCAGGGGCAGCTGCCCCGTGCAGGAAGCTGGAGGGATGCCGGGGAAGGTGGCTGGATGGGTGCCACAGGCGGGATGGACTCTGTGCCAGGGCTGGGCTTGTGGCCAGGGCTGGGGGCTGTGCCCAGCCGGGCTTTGCCCCGGGGGCTCTCGGGGAGGGGGCAGGGAGGGGTCCCGGCAGGGATAAATGTGCTCCTGCCCTTGTGCAGCCTCAGCCAGCGCTGCCCAGGCCCAGAGGAAGATGAAGGTCGCTGTGCTCAGCGTGGCCCTGCTCTTCACCATCCTGATGAGCCCCCCGGCAGATGCCAAGGTGAGGCCCCCATGCCACGGCCATGGGCTCAGGGATGGGCCCCTTCCCAATCCAGGGGCTCCCCCAGAACTCCCCAGCACTCCCAGCCCCGGGCCAGGCCACTTTCTTCCGGCCACAATTCCCTCTCTCCTTCCCCTTCCCACAATTCAACTCCTGCTGCTGCAGCTCCGCTTCCTCACGGGATGCTTGCACCCGGCTCCGTCCTGGCACAGTCCCAACGCTTCCTGCTCTTTCTGACCCCAAATCCCACCTTTTTGGGCCTCCCCATCCCATCCTCTTGGTCCCCTGGGGTATCTCCCCACCATCTCCTTTCTTTCCCAGCCAAGGCAAAGGCCCAACCCAAACTGGGTGGAACTGGGCCAAGCCCCACTGGAGTCCAAGGAGGACAAACAGGCCCAAGCTCCACCCTGGGCTCAAGTGGGACAAGGCCTGGCCAGGCTGAACTGGCACCAACTGGGAAATGCCCTGCCATGGCCCCTTCCCAGGGCCTTTCCTCCAGGCTTTGCCCTCAATGCCTTGCCTTTCCCCCTGCACTGGTGTCCCCAACTTGCCTTGGAGCCGCAATCCCAAAGAGCCCCGCTCAGCCCGGGGGGCAGCCGGGGCTGGAGGGGGTGGGGACACCCGTGTCCCCCCAGCCCCACAAGGCCAACCCCAACCAAGCCTTTGCTCTCCTCCTGCAGCCCATTCAGGCCGGCGGCGTCCAATGTGGGGAGGTAAGTCTGGGAGTTGGGGAGCACCCAGTGTGGGAAGTGGGGGCACTTTGGGCCCCCCATCCCTTCCTGGCACTGGGGACACCCCAGTGACCAGTCACGTCTCCTTGTCTCTCTACAGGCAGGCGGGATCGGCGGCCCGGTGGGTACCAGGGCTTGTGCTGGGCCCAGACCCTCCCCTCTGGTGGCCACCACCCTCCAGGCCATCCCAGTGCTCCCCAGTCCACCCCAGTGTACACCGGGGAGGCCCTTCCTCAGGGCCCCCACTCTATTCCCACACACCCCAGTCCACCCCACCACACACACACAGGGCATCATTCCCACACCATTTCTTCCCCTCTTTCTCCTCTAATCCTTCCCCTTTCCCATTGCCCATTATACTCATGTCCAGAAATCCCCTTCCTTGACCCCTCAGTCCCAAAGACCCTCCCAGTCCCTTTCACTTTTCTCCCCTTCCCCATTTCTCCTGCCACACCCCTGCCCTGCTTCATTCCCTGTGTCCCCTCCACTGCAGTCCCTTCCTCCTCACCCTCATCCCCCACAGTCCCATCCCTTCCACACCCCAATGCCCATCCTGTGGGATCCCCAGTTCCCCCCACTTCACCTCTTTGGGTCTCCTCCTCCTCCCCCCCACCCTCCTGCAGGCCCTGAATTCCCCTGGCTCTCCTTGTCTCCATCCCCACCCTGGGCCCTGCAGGAACAGGGATCCTGGGGGAAACTGGGTGCAGTGGGGCTGGGGGAGCAGAAGGGATTTTCCCCCTCAGACCAGGGGCCAACCATGGGCTGGGGGGTCTGGGGACACCCGTGTGTCTCCCCCAGCCCCACAGGGGCCAATCCTGCCTAAACCTTTGCTCTCCTTCCCCAGCCAATCTCGGGACAAGGAGGAGGTGGATGTGTTGGGGTAAGTCCTGGAGCTGGGATGTCCCCAGTGTGGGAAATGGGGAGAAATGTAGTCCCCTCATCCCTCCTGGGCCTTGGAACACCCCAGTGACCAGTGACACCTCACACTCTCTCTCCAGGGAGGCATGGATGTCCATCGAGTGAAGAGGTCTGAGGTGGGTACCCCGAGTTCTGCTGGGCCCAGACCCTCCCCTCTCATGGCCATGACCCTCCCTGGCATCCCAGTGTGTCCCAGTCCACCCTAGTGTGCCCCAGTCCAGCCCAGTGTGTCCCAGTTCACCCCAGTGTGCCCCAGTCCAGCCCAGTGTGCCCCAGTCCAGCCCAGTGTGTCCCAGTCCAGTCCAGCTTGTCCCAGAACCAGCCCAGTGTGTCTCTAACCCTGCCTTTGTCCCCAGCCCCCCGTGGCTGACCAGGTGGAGCTGATGCGCCAGTGACGCTCGGCTGCCTCTCTGCATGTCCAGGTGAGAAATATGGGAGGCTCCTCAGCCCCCCAAAGGAGCCTGGCAGGGCCCTGGGGGGTCCCTGAGCCCTCTGCAGTGGGCAGAGCTTGGGGACAGCAGAGGGACACGCAGGGGGCTGTCCCTGCTCCGTGTCCTGGGGCAGCTGGACAGAGCTGCCCCCAAGCCTTGCCTTGCACTGGGGGCTCTGCAGACCCCCAGGCTCACCGGGAGGGCAGGGAGGGGCTCGGGGAGGTGTCAGAGCATCCCGGGCTCAGGGGCTCTGGGGCCACATGGATCTCAGCATCCAATTCCCTTCTCCTGCCCCAGCTCCCTGCAGACAGACAGGGTGGGGACAAGGCCCCTCCCATGTCCCTGTGGACACCGGGGGTGACGTTTGGGGCTCTGTCTTTCAGGACTGGAAGTGGTGGTGACACCCGTGTCCTGGCCCCCTCCAGCGGCATGAGGAGATGATCATCCCTGGAGGACCCCCCTGATCCCCTGGGTGCCCTGGCAATTTCCCTGCAAGAATCAATAAACCCCTGCAGCAAAACAAATGCTCTGTGTCTGTCTGGGTGGGTGTGTTCCCACATCCACGGGTGCCTTCCCGTGTCCATGTGTGTTCCCACATCCCCTGGGGCACCCGGTGGTTTGGGGGTACAGTGGGAAACAGGGTCTGACTGGGGCTGTCCAAGCACCGTCCCCAAGGAGCACAGCTTGGTGTCGGGGCAGGGGAGGGTCAGGGACAATCAGCCAAGGCCCCTCAGTCCTTCCCTGGGCTCTGGGAGGGATGGGAAAGGGGATCAAAGGAGCCAGCAGGTGTCAAATGCCCCCAGATCTCAAGGGCCAGGCTCGGGGCTGAAGGGATGGAGAGCAGCCCTGCATCCAAGGCCATGGGGATAGTGGGGGATGAAAAGCAGGATGGGAGCCAGCAATGGGAGCTCACAGCCCACAACCCCCCCGTGTCCTGGGCTCATCCCACAGCGTGGGCAGCAGGGGAGGGGGGTTCTGCCCCTCTGCTCCGCTCAGCTGAGACCCCCCTGCAGTGCTGCCTCCAGCTCTGGGCTCCTCTGGCTCTCTGCAACGCACCTGCCCGCAATGGCAATGGCTTGGGGGGATTCCCCTGCCAGCCCTGGCATCTCCTGCAGCTCCATGGGCTCCTCAGCACAGCAAAGACACGCACCTCTTGGGGCACTTCCAGAGGAGGCCACCAAGGGGATCCCAGGGCTGCAGCACCTCTCGCATGGAGACAGGCTGAGAGAGTGGGGGCTCTTCAGCCTGCAGAAGAAAAGCCTGTGGGGAGACCTCCTTGGGGTCTTCCAGTACTTCAAGGCAGCTTTTTAGAGACATGTGGGTAAAGGGTTCAGTCGGGCCTGTCACAATAGGACAGGGGGTGAGGAAGTTAAACTAAAAGAGGGGAGGTTCAAACTAGAGAGAGGGAAGAAACATTTGATGATGAGAATGAAACACTGGAACACATTTGCAGGGAGGTGGTGGATGCCCCATCCCTGCAAACATTCAAGACCAGGTTGGATGGGGCTCTGAGCAAGGTGATCTAGGAAAGATGTCTCTGCTCCCCCTCCAGGGGATCCCCTGCCCTGTGCTCTTGGCTACCAGAGTGATGGGCAGCTCTCAAAGGATGCAAGTGCCCAGAGAGCAGAGGGAACACACAGGACCTCTGTTAGCAGGGACATCTTCAGGTGAGATCACAATAGTTTGGACCAACACGCTCAGGCTCTACAGTTTTTCACAGTACTTTTGGAAGTTCTGTGAAACTGTAGTTGCACACAATATTTGGGAGTCTGATAACCACGAGGTCCCACTGTGTCACAGGGTCCCCTTGGTGACAGGAGGTCATCAAGTGTCCCACGGACTTGTGGGGGTAGAGTTTTTGGAGGTGTTCTCTGACCCAATCTTCCTTAGCAAGGCAAGGTCTTCCTTCCAACATTCCTATAGCCTGGTCTCCTGGGCCAGAGATCCCTGAGGGCTGGTCTTGTCAGTGCAAAGGTGTTCAGTAACTCTGCCTTCTCTGCATCCTTGCCATGAGCAGAGCGGCTCAGGGGGCTCCTGGGGGTCTCTGCACACGAGATCCCCCTCACACTCTTAAGGCAACTTCCCAGGCTCACCATTCCCAAGACTCCCTGGCAGTCACTCTCCCACCAGCCCAGACTGGCACTGCTGACACTCAGGCCCCTTCCCAGCAGCAGCAGCTGCAGTGACCTGACAGGTCCCCTGTGACACCCCACACCCCCACTCTCACAGTCAGACCAGGTTTCCTCACTGCTTCCATTGCAGGTTTCCCGTGGCAGAGTCTCATGTCTTAGAAACAATAAAACAATTTATTTCTTGTGAAGAAACACAGAAACAGCCTGAGCTGGTGCCTCAAGGAGGGACCCCCAACAAAAACCTCTATGAGTTTTTATCCCCTCACACTCCAAGCACACAAACTGCTCTTCCTGCTGAGTCCTGGGCTCCTGCCCTGTCTCCAAGTGTCCTCTCCCTTGGCTGCTCCAGGGTCAGCAGCTCACGGCCTTTGGTCTGAGGCCCCTCACCCAGAGCTCATCCCACAGCTCCAACTGCAGCTGCTCCCTGAGCCACCTGCACCCACGGGATTCCTCAGCCCTGGGCACCACGAGGCTCCTGACAGTGTCCCAGGGTCCATTTGGGTCCATGAGCCCCCACAGTGTCCCAGGGTCCTTTGGGTTCCATGAGCCCCCACAGTGTCCCAGGGTCTCTTGGGTTCCATGAGGCCCTGTGGTGTCACAGTGACCCCTTGGTTCCATGAGGTTCCACAGTGTCCCAGGGCTCTAAACTGGACATGATGGGGGAGGGGCACAAGATCAGGCTTGTTCCAGGAAATCTGTGGGATAACATGAAAAACTTAGAGGGACAAGGTACCCGTGAGGGCCCCTCTGAGGTGACTCTGAGATGGAACAGCCACACTGGAGCACAGCTGATGTCTCACAGAGATGAGCCAGGGACTCCTGGGACAATGGAAGCCAACAGGGAACCATCAGAGAAATCCCCTCGTAGCAAAAGGAGGCTCAAGAGGGAACAAACACCTCGATTAAGAAATTTCCCACTTTAGTCAGCTTGGTGCCAAGTTTGTTTTTACAGACAGTTACTGTCAGAGTTTGATCATTAGACCACTGAAACTTTAAGTTTTGCCAAACTAACCATGAGAAGCTTCAATGAAGAAATCCTGGGGGAACTAAAATCTGGACACGTGGAATCCAGAATTTAGAGCCCTCCAAGGACATGTGAAGTAACCACAAGGTAAAGAAGAGACTAACAAAGACAATTCATCCTGTGCTGGAAACTTTCTGCCTGGTATAAGTAATAATAAGACTGTTCTTGCAAAACTTGTGCTACAGTCCTAATTGGTGTAGCAGTAGAGTAGAAAGTTACTGTTTATGCAGCCTTTGACCCCATTTTAAACCAGCCTTTGACCCCCAGTTTGAAGCATCTGTATAGTTTGCTGAGGAACAAGAGAACCCAGCAGCTGCAAGGGATAGGGAAGCCCCTGCTTTGAAGTTTGGTGATCAACTCCCTTCATTTGTGACCAGAATGGGACAGTTCATTGGGTTCCTGAGACTGTCCAGAGACAGGTGATAATGTCATAATCTGGAAAGGAGTCCACAGGGAAAGACTGAGGAATCTCATCAGTGAGTAAATGTGGGAATGGGGGGAAGTAAAAGGAAAATGCCCAAGGGGGACAAAAGTTCAGTGCCCAAGAGGGGCAAAAATCCAGATAGGGGATGTGGCAAAAAGGGTGACAACTCTTATATTCCTCCAGATAGTCCCTGAGGTAAAACGTTGGAATTTTGTGGTGATGCATGGTTCAAGCAAATTTCTTCCATAAAACTAGAGCATATGAAAGAAGGAGAAAACCAAAGCAAGAATAAATAGGAAATGAACTCAACTCAAAAGAGAGATTATAAGTCAGAATAACAATTTAATAAAATAATACAATAAGTACAATTATACAGACAAACAATTGGTTTTAACCCACAAAACCCAAATATATAACCCAGCACCTTGGGGCATGAACAGAGTGGTGTTCTTTGGGCCCCCTGAGTCCAAAGGAAAAGGTGAGGGGAAAACCTGTTGGTGAGAGTGCTGTTGCAGTCTGGTCAAGAGTGGTGATTGCAGTCCAGCTGAGGGTGGTGGTCTCAGGCTGGTTGAGAGCGGTGAACTGCAGTCTTCCTCTGGATCCCACGAGTGGTTAAAAAGGTTCCAAAACTCCAGGTTTATATATTCTCCAGTTCAGGCAGGAATGCTCAGTCCTTCCCTCAGAGCGGGGTATTCCATAAAAGGGTGTGAGGACCGGAACATATTCCTATCTTGCAGGCCTCTTAATGCCTAGTTTATAGCCTGAGGAGTCAGGCTCTATGTGCAGATGGTGTAAATGCTCTATTGATAACAGTTCCTGGGAAATGGCATGGAAGGCTATAGAATACACAGTTTTGGGTTACACCCATCCAGTGATGAACTGGTCTCAGCTGTCCTAACTAGGACATCGGGACACTGCAGAAACTCCTGAAAACAGAGGAACCTGAGACTGTGCAGAACCTGAGGGCAGAAAGGAGCCATGGGGACACTGCAAAACCTCGTGGAATGAAGGGGCCACTGCTTCACATCTGGATCTCGTGGAATCAAAGGAAACCTGGGACACTGGGGAAACTCATGGAAGCAGGGAGACCCTGGGACACTGTGGGGCCTCACGGAATCGAGGGGCCATCGGGACACTGCAGGACCTTGTGGGGCCAAAGGAACCCTGGGCTGCTGCAGAACCTCACGGAGCTGGGAAGCTGCTGTGTGGGGCCCCCACGACGAGTGGCTGAGGCTGCTGAAGGAGAAGGTGAATGAAGCCAATTTGCAGAAGTGGAAGCCGTGGGCAACGCCACTGAGCCCCCTTGCCATGGTCAGTTACCATGGCAACCATCGTACATTCCCACTGCTGTGCTTGGTTACCATGGCAACCATCACACATTTCCATTGCTACAAACATTTACCATGGCAACCATCATACATTCCCGGTGCTATGGTTGGTTACCATGGCAACCCTCATACAGTGCCATTGCTACAGTCAGTTGCCATGGCAAACAGCAGAGATTTTCATTGCTATGGTCGGTTACAATGGCAACCATCACACATTCCTTTTGCCACAGTCAGTTACCATGGCAACCATCATACAGTCCCATTACTATGTCAGTTACTATGGCAACCATCATACACTCCCACTGCTATGGTCGGTTACCATGGCAACCATCATACATTCCATTGCTACAGTAAGTTACCATGACAACCATCACACATTCCCATTGCTACGGTAAGTTACCATGACAATCATCACACATTTCCATCACTATGGTCATTTACCATGGCAACTATCATAGTTCCCACTCCTACGGTCAGTTACCATGGCAACCATCACACATTGCCATTGCTACGGTCACCATATGTGATGGTTTCCCAGCATTTCCATTGCTACGGAAACCATAAGACATTGCCGTCACTACGGTTGGTTACCATAGCAACTGTCATACTTCCCACTGCTATGGTCAATTACCATGGCAACCAGCATACATTCCCATTGCTATGGTCAGTTACCATGGCAACCATCAGACTTCCCATTGCTATTGTCAGTTACCACGGTAACCATCATACATTCCACTCCTACAGTCAGTTACCATGGAAACCATCATACATTCTCATTGCTATGGTCAGTTACCGTGGCAACCATCAGACAGTCCCATTTCTATGGTCGGTTACCATGGCAACCATCACACATTCCATTGCTACAGTCTGTTACCATGGCAACCATCAAACATTCCCGTTGCTACAGTAGGTTACCATGGCAACTATTCTACTTCCAACTGCTACAGTCAGTTACCATGGCAAATCTTCATCCACTCCCATTGCTACGGTCAGTTACCATGGCAACCATCGGACATTCCCATTGCTACAGTCTGTTACCATGGCAACCACCATACATTCCCATTGTTACCATCAGTTACCATGCAAACCATCACACATTCTTCTTTGCCACGGTCAGCTACCATGGCAACCATCGTACATTCCCATCGCTATGGTCAGTTACCATGGCAACCACCAGACATTCCCATACTACAGTCAGTTACCATGGAACCATCATGCATTCCCATTGCTACGGTTGGTTACCATGGCAACTATCATGCATTCCCATTGCGATGGTCAGTTACCATGGCAACCATCAAACATTCCCACTGCTACGGTCAGTTACCATAGCAACCATAACACATGCCAATTGCTACAGTTGATTACCATGGCAACCATCAGACAGTCCCATTGCTACGGTCAGTTATCATGACAAGCATCATACTTCCCACCGGCACAATCGGTTACCATGGCAACCATCAGACAGTCTCATTGCTACGGTCAGTTATCATGGCAACCATCAGACATTCCTGTCACTACAGTTGTTACCATGGTAACTATCACACTTCCCACTACTATGGTCAGTTCCATGGCAAACATCAAACAGTCCCATTGCTACCGTCAGTTACCATGGCAACCATCAGACACTCCCATTCCTATGGTCGGTTACCATGGCAACCATCAGACATTCCCATTGCTATGGTCGGTTACCGTGGCAACCATCAGACATTCCCATTGCTATGGTCAGTTACCATGGCAACCATCAGCCATTCCCATTGCTATGGTCACTTACCATGGCAACCATCAGACATTCCCATTGCCATGGTCTGTCACCACGGTGTCCTGGTTAGGGAGCAGAGGGGGCAGTTTAGCGCTTTGTGGGTGTCACCAAGTTATTTATCCTGTACCATCCATGCCATCCCTAGGGCTGTGCTTCCAGCAGGAAAAGCCGGGGCTCTGCACCACAACTGCTCCATCCTGCCCCGCTCTCTGCAGGGCAGGGACTGTCACCATCACTCCTGTGCTCCCCGTCCTCTGCCCCGCTGCTCCCCCTCACGTTTTCCCCGGATTGGGACGATGGACCTTTGGTGCTGAAAGGGGAAACCACGACGGGCCGTGGTGCTGAACCAAAGCTCTGAGCAGGACGGGGCGGTTGGGGGGCAGCCTCAGCCCCCTCAGCCCTCGGGTTGGGAGGAGAAGAGAGGAGCCAGTGCGGGACTGAGCCCAGGGAGTGGCTGCGCCACACGGCCGGGACGACCCAGCTCCCGGGGCTTGGCTTGTCCTTGGTTCTCCTTGTTGTTGGGCTGAGGGGTTGGACACGTTACCCTTGGGAGCTCCCCCACCACATTGCCTTTGTCCGGGGGCACCACACGGACACGTCGCTCGGGGAGCACCCAACATCTTGTCTGTGTGCCCGCTGGTGACCCCTTTTGGGAGTGAAACACCTTCTCTTTCTGGATACTTTTGCTGGTGATATTGCTGTTGTGACTGTGCGTGTCTTATTCCATTGCTCTGTGCTTTTAGTGAATTGTTATCTCCACCCAGAGTCTCTGATTTTTTGTCCCTCCCTCACCAGAAGGGGCGTGGGAAAAGGAGTGACTTATGTGAATTTTAATTTCCTGATGCTGCTAAAACCACCACACCTGCCATGCACCAGCCTTGGGAAAGATGGAATGATGCAGTGGGTGCTGGGACCTGCCAACATTGGGATGCACATTTAGCAAAGGCCACCTGGTCACTCAGCACTGGGGGATGTGCCAATCGGGCTGGCCCTGTCCAATCCAAGTTTTTACGTGCCATGGAAAGGGATAAAGTTCCTGTAGTGCACATTAAAAACATGCTGAGAAGACAGTCTGGGTTATTCCTGCTTCAGGCAAAGGGAAGTGCACCCGTGGGGTGTGGGGCATTAGGCAGTGTGTGTGAGCAATCATGTTGAGCATCACTTGTTCCTCTGGGGTTTTATTCCTCTCTCTTTCTTTTGTCTCCCTTTTCAATACAGTCATTATTAGTTCCTACACTTATTATTATTTTCATACTTTACTTTGTTTCAGTTATTACATTTTTCTTATCTCAACGCAGGGGTTTTGCCTTTTCTTGATTCTCCTCCCCCTGTCAGTGCAGGGGGAGGTCGGGGGACTGAGGGAGCAGTTCTGTGGCACTTGGCTGCTCACTGGGGTTAAACCACACAAAAAGGGAATGCACAGGAGTGGAGACCCTACTGGGATGTGCTTTTGATATGGTTTGAAGCCGGCTCCCTGCCAAGTCTCCAAACCTTACCACCAGAAGTGTCCCCCCCCCCCAAACCTCAGGGAGAAGAGGGAGAAAAAAAAAACTAAGAAAAACCCCAAACGAGAGAGAGACAACCAAAGTGAGATATATAAATATATTTACACTTATATACAATTATACACAATAAAATATACAATTTCACAAGGGAAAGGGAAGGGGGAAGGGAAAAAAGGAACAAAACTAAAATAAAATATATAGATATCCCAATTAGTGACCCAATATCTAACAACTAAAAGAGTTAGCAAAGAAAATAGCTCACTACTCTCCTGGGACAACCGAGAGTCGCTCCGGAACGATCGCCGGCAACCTCCGTCTGCCAAGGTCGGCAAGGCCCAACCAGGCCTCGCTCCCCAACACGGCAGATCAACAGCAGGGAACCTGCACCTCCAAAGCTGGAAGGAAAGAGCGAAGGCCTCTCCTCCTTTCTTCTTATAGTCTGGTTTACGTAAAAATCGTAGGGGATACTGGGTAAATCTGGACCCTTCCTTGGTTACAAACTGGTCACCAAGGAAGGCCCAGCCCAAACCACCACAGCTTTGTATTCAGGAACTGCCCAGCACCAGCTGGATAGAGAAGGGCCAGACCTTATGTCCTGCAGGGCTGGGATTCACTCCCTGCCCCAAAGGCCCCCAGTGTGTCTGAGGAGCCCTGGGTGGTGCCTGTCCCACAACTGCTGGGAATGGGGACGGGGTCCCTGCACAGGCCCTGTGCTGTCCATGGCAGCTGCTGCACTTGTGCTGCAGAGCCCTGGCACCTCCCCTGGCACTACAGGCCCCTCTTTGGGTACTAAATTCAGGTTCAGCTGCCCTGAATTATGTTCAGCAAGGAAGGGATGTCCAGGAGACAACTGCCATTGTACTCTAAGGATGTGTAGAAAATACCCTGATAAAGAACAGGAGAGAGACCTCCCTCCCTGCATTTGCTCAGCTGAGCACCTCTGTGGGCTGCCCTGGACAGGAGGAACAGTGACAGGTTCCCCTGTCCTACATGTGGGCCCCTTCTGCCACTGAAGTTGGCCAAAGCAATGTCCCAGCAGCCTCCACGAAGATCCCACAGCTGCTGCCCTGTCCCTAGG
>NW_024103468.1:0-35344 GCF_003945595.2 Pipra filicauda | reverse complement strand
ACCTGCTCCAACACCAGATGATCCACAGTGGGGAAAGGCCCTACATGTGTGAGGAATGCGGGAAGAGCTTCACTCAGATCTCTGACCTGCTCCGACACCAGATGATCCACAGTGGGGAAAGGCCCTACATGTGTGAGGAATGTGGGAAGAGCTTCAGGCACAGCTCTACCCTGCGCACCCACCGTCGCATCCACAGTGGGGAACGGCCCTACACGTGTGGGGAGTGTGGGAAGAGCTTCAAACGGAGCTCCCACCTCCTGAGGCACCAGCTTATCCACAGTGGGGAACAGCCCTACATGTGTGGGGAGTGTGGGAAGAGCTTCAGGAAGAGCTCTGACCTGCTACGACACCAGATGATCCACAGTGGGGAAAGGCCCTACATGTGTGGGGAATGTGGGAAGAGCTTCAATCAGAGCTCCATCCTGCTCCGACACCAGATGATCCACAGTCGGGAAGGCCCTACACGTGTGCGGAGTGTGGGACGAGCTTCAGGGACAGCTCCAGCCTTTGCAAACACCGTTGCATCCACACCGGGGAATGGCCCTACAAGTGCTTGGAATGTGGGAAGAACTTCAGCACAAGCCCCAAGCTGCTCAGCCACCAGCACATCCACACTGGGGAACAGCCCTACACGTGTAGGGAATGTGGGACAGCTCCACCCTCTACACCCACCGTCGCCTCCACATCAGGGAGAGGCCCTTCCACTGTGGGGAGTGTGGGAAGAGCTTCAGGCAGAGCTCTTCCTTGACCTCCCACCCACGGACCCACCAGTAATGGAAGCCCCGAGTGCCCCGACTGCGGGAAGAGCTTCGGCCGCTGCTCCAACTCCATCAGCCATGGGAGGACCCGCGTTGGATGATCCACAGGGACCCCCGTTGGGCACAGACCTGGTGTGCTGGTTTTAAGGTAAACCAGCAGGGGAAATGACAGCGGTGACATCACGGGGACATCGATGACATCACATGGACAGCGGTGACATCACAGGGACATCGGTGACATCACAGGGACATTGGTGACATCACAGGGACAGCGGTGACATCACAGGGACAGTGGTGACATCACAGGGACAGTGGTGACATCACCGGGGGTTAATTTTGGTGTGAAAATCTCCTGCTTTGGCCAATAAATTCTGACTCCTCCTCCGGCATCTGGCAGTTCCTCTGTGGGAACCAGGAATGGGAATGGGGACAGGGGGAATGGGAATGGGGACACCTGGAATGGGAATGGGAACACCTGGAATTGGAATGGGAACATTGGGAGCAGACTGGGAACAAGAGGAATGGGAATGGAGACATCAGGACCTGGGAATGGGGACACCAGGAATTGGAATGGAGACACCAGGAACTGGGATGGGAACACCTGGAATGGGAATGGGAATTCGTGGAATGGGAATGGGAACACCTGGAATGGGAATGGGAACATTGGGATCAGATTGAGGACACCAGGAATTGGAATGGGGACACCTGGAATGCGAATGGGAACACCTGGAATGGGAATAGGGGAAACAGAGGTGGGATGGGAACACCTGGAATGGGACTGGGGACAATAGGAATGGGAATGGAGACACCGGGAATGGGAATGGAGACACCTGGAATGGGATGGGTAACTCTGGAATGGGAATAGGAACACCTGGAATGGGACTGGGGACACCATGAATGGGAATGGGGACATCAGGAATGGGAATGGGAACATTGGGAGTTGGAATGGGAACATTGGGAGCAGGTTGGGGACACCAGGAATGGGAATGGGAACACCTGGAATGGGAATGGAGACACCTGGAATGGGATGGGAAACTCTGGAATGGGAGTAGGAACACCTGGAATTGGAATGGGGACACCTGGAATGGGAATGGGGACATCAGCAATGGGAAGAGGGACACCTGGATAGGGAATGGGAACATTGGGAATGGGAAGGGAATATTGGGAGCAGGTTGGGGACACCAGGAATGGGAATGGGGACATTGGGAGCAGGTTGGGGACACCAGGAATGGGAATGGGGACATTGGGAGCAGGTTGGAGTCACCAGGAATGGGAATTGGGACACCGGGAATGGGAATGGGGACATGGGAGACCAGGATAGGGATAGTGGGGACAGGAATGGGGACACTGGGAGCAGGTTGGCACAGCAGGAAGTGGGAGTGGGGACAGGGATGGGAACCCCAGGAATTGGAATGGGGAGAGGGATGGGAACCCCAGGAATGGGAATGGGGACAGGGATGGGAACGTGTCTCTCCAGGAGTTGGTTCAATACAAAGGTCGGTCCCTGGCTCGAGGCCACGGGAAGCCCCTTCTTTGGGAATGTCTGGGAAGCAGGTGTCAGAGGTTTGAAAAGAGGTGTTGGAATTGTTTCCCAGTGTCCCCCCCATTGCCATCTGTGTCTCCCGGGATGGGGTGGGTTGGAGCGGAGCCGCAGGCGCTGGGCAGGGGCAGTGGGGGGAGGGCGGCTCTCGGGGACACCGCGGGGCTGCGAGAGCTTTGAACTGCCGGGACAGTTTCTCCCCCCCACCTGGGGATTTGGGACTTTGTTTGGTTTCTTCTCAAAGTTTTTGGTTGCACCATTTGTTGTTTCTTCAGATTTTGTTAATAAAAAGCTGTTTCTTTTCCTTTTCCACACTTCCACCTGAAGTCTCTTAATTTCTAAGTTGGAATCTTGTTAAACTAAGACCCAGTGCCCTCAGGGGGAGGAGGAGCAAAGGAGACCAAGAGGTACCGTGGCCACTCAAAGTGCAGAGGAACAACCTGTGCCAGTAGCAGTTGCCCCTCTACAGGAGAAATCCAAGACCAAATCAGCTCAGTTAGTGAGGGATGAAGGGGAAGCAGAGCCCTCAGAACAGGAGCAAGAGGCAGGGCCAGAGATAATCACCAGATCCCCATCCCCGGCTGACCTGTGAGAGATGTGAAAAGATTTCAGCCTCCAGCTGGGAGAGCCCCTGCTGACCTGGCTGCTCCAGTGCTGGGATATCATGGCCCAGCATATGGAACTAGGTGGGAGTGAAGCCAAGCAACTGGGATCCCTGTCCTGGGATGTTGGGATTGACCAGGGGATTGGGAAGAGGACAGAAACTCTCAGTCTCTGGAGGTGAGCCCTGTCAAGTGTTAGGGAAAGGTGTTCTCTCAAGGCTATCTAAGAGTGTGCCCAAGCAGATGGAACACCTGGGAGAAAGGGATCCAGTAGCTGAGAGAATCAGCTGTGCTGGAGATAATCCACAGGGATTCAAATAAGGACCCTGTAGATCCAGGTGAGGTCCAGTGCAGACAATCCCTGTGGGGGAGGTTTGTACGGGGAGCACTGTTGTCACACACCAACTCACTGGCAGTGATGGCATGGAAAGAACAAAACAGTGCTCCAGGTGACCCCCGACTCTGGCAATATGAAGATCATCTTTTCTCCTCCCGCCAGACCCGTCCCTTGTTGCGGGGGAGTGGAAGGCTGAGAGAAAGTTTAGTAGAGAAGCCCTTTTGTGGAGCTACGAGGTGCAGGAAGGACCCTCTGGCTTTCTAAACTCCTTCTCAGGGAGGAGCCCGGGGGCGGCTGGATCCAATCCCAGCCCCAGACTTTGTCAACAGGTCAAGTTAAAGGACTTACAGAGGTGTGCTAGAATCACTGTCCTGCAGGTTTTAATGATGCCAAATCAGAGATATTTATATAAAATGAATCCTTTATTATGACAAAGGAACAAATAAACAGATGAGTGAACAGACAAAAGATCTTGATCAGAATTATTTACTATAGAGTGTAAAAGCTAAAACCTACTCGTAGAGTATAAAACAGCATAAAATAATGCACTGTATCAAAGTAATTCCAAATCCAATTTATCAGAGCAGGCAAAAAGAAACCACCTAGAAAGTCATCACCTAGAGACTGATGTAACTCACCACACAACTTAACCCCTGAGTAACCACAAAGTGCTGTCCCTGCTCCACAGGAGAAGCTCCACACACTCCAAGAAAGTCTGTGGAAGAATCTGCCACGTGAAAGTTGGACTGGGCTTTTAAGTTATAAAGTGATGGACTGCCAGTGCCATTTCTCCAGGCCAGCCAGCAGCTTATCTGTCAAATCCTGCTTCCAAAAGCAGGGGGGGTGTTTGCAGTTGTGAACCAGGCTGGTTTTAGCACAGTCCAACACTAAAGCAGCCCTTTGGCACCAGGGGTAGCTCAGCACAGACAGTTGGATTGTTTGGATTCTCTGACTGCATTTTAGGCCTTATGAGGGCAGAGCATCCTGCCAGACCCAACCCACTGTTCCCCCAGTTCTTCCCTTCCGGCGCTCCCTGCACGTGACTCTGTCCAAGCCCGTGTCATGACCTGCTCCTGAGGCACAGCAAAAGGTTCTTTTCCTGAGGGATCCCTTGGAGGGGATGGAAGAGAAACGTTGCTGGAGAACCAGAGTGACAACAGGAATGGCTCTGAATTTTGGCACCTCTGAAATCAGAACCGTGGATCGATCAGGTGGTGAATCCTGCCAGGATGAGAGCAGGGGACAGAGTCACCACATGCCTATCCCCATCCCATGGGATGGATCCAGCTGTGGAGCCCACAGAGAGGAGGAACTGCTCCAGAATCCCACCTCATCCTGCTTCATCCATCCCACCCAATTTCACTGTGGAATCCCACCCCGGTCCCACTCCATCCATCCCACCTGATCCTGCTCCAGAATCCAGTCCTGATCCCACTCTGGAATCCTGCCCTGATCTGGACGCAGTCCTGCTCTATCCATCCTGCCCTAATTCCCCTCTGGAATCCCACCTGGATCCTGCTCCATACCTGTGGGGAACCTGTTGGTTCCTGTGTCTGTTCCTGTGAAAAGAAGATCCATGAGATTCTGGCATGGATCACACACCTGGATCTATACGAGGATCCATCATGGGATCCATGTGGAGAGGATCTGGACCGGGATCCAGATACGCTGCTGGTACTCACTGGTGGCCATGTTGTATCCATTCCCGTCCCTCTTCCCTATGGAAAGAAAGGGGGATCAGCACCCGTGGCACAGGATCCCCGGAATGCTGCCGGGCGGATCTGTGCCCCTTCCCGACCCCCATCCCGGGAGTTACCGGATCGGAGCTTCCAGACACTGAATCCGATGAGGCCGATGATGATGATGATGATGATGATGGCAGTGCCGACAGACACAGTGACCAGCACTGGGGTGGAATTCCAGACGGATTCCGGCTCTGGGAAGGGCAGAAGGTTGAGGAGGGGGAGGGGACCCCCAATTCCACTGCTCCACATTCCCAAATTCCTCCTTCCCAAACCCCCAGTTCCCACATTGCCCGTTCCCAGCCTCACCCCAGGCGAAGATCCCGGGCTCCGGCATTCCGGTGTGCTCCACCCGGCACCGGTACTGCTCCCGCTCCCCCGGCAGCGCCTCGATCCTGGCCCAGCTGTGGAAGGTGCCGTCGCTGTTGGGAACGATCCTGCCCCACTCCGTCTCCTGATCCCGCAGTTCATCCCCCTTCAGCCAGTTGATCCCGATCATCCCGGGGTAGAATCCGTACGCGTGGCAGGACAACGTCAGGATCCCGTGTTCCTCTTTCCCGGACACGTGGACATCGGGGGGATCTGGAATGGGATAAGGGTGAGATCCATCCATGGAATTCCCATGGGAATGGGATTCAAGTGAGATCCATCCACAGAATTCCCATTGGAATGGGACAACAGTGGGATCCATCCACGGGATGGGATCCGTTCCCATTGGAATGGAAAAATGGTGAGACAGACCCATGGAATTCTCATGGGAATGGTGACATCCATAAACAGAATTCCTATGGGAATTCCTGTGTTTCCAAATTCCATTCTCCCAAATTCCATTCCCATGGGATTTCCATCTCCCTCACCTTTGCGCTCCAGCGCCTCCTGCCCACATCTGATGTATTTCTGGAGCTCTTCCACACAGCTCTGTGCCAGCTCGTGCTGAAGAGCCTCGTACCCTTCGGATTTCCAGCGCCTCTGAGTGATCTGGGCAGCTCTGTCGGCCGCCATGAAGCTCCCGGATCCCAGGCTGAAGGAGATGAAATCCCGCCCGTCGTAGCCGTACCGAAGGGTTCTGTGGATGCTCCCGTTGGACAGGAGGTCACAGCCACAAACCCGCTGCAGCATGTGGAGACCTGGGCAGAGGGTGGGATTGGACCCATGGAGACCCACAGAGTTGTGTTCCAGCCCCACAGAGCCCCAATCCAGCCGTATAGAGCCCCACGGATCCCCATTCCAGCCCCACAGATTCCACCCCAGCCCCATGGGTCCCTCTGGCCCCACAGATCCCAGCCCAGCCCCACAGATCCCAGCCCAGCCCCACAGATTCCCCCTGTCCCCCACTCACCCCCGCTCTGGTTGTACCGATCCCGCAGCGTCTCCACGTTGGTGATGGCCACGTGCTGGTTCCCCCTGTGGATCTGGGTCTGTCCATCCCAATATCCCGGCTCGGCTCCGGCCGCCATCCACGGCGTCTGCGGCTCCGCCCGGCCCCGCTCGCTGTCGTAGCGCTGGAAGGGGGTCCCGTCCAGGTACCCCACAGCCACATACTGGGGGACCACCAGGCCAGGTTCTGACATGGCCACGCTCAGGAAATGCAGGGAGTGGAGAACTGAGGGAACATGGACATTTGGGGAATCTGGGGAGTCCAAGAGCCAAGGAAAGGGGGAAGTGGGAGAGCTGGGAGAGCCGGGAATGGGTCTTCACCAATGGCAACCCGACTGGGCCGTGACGTCACCGGTCACCGGGCAGATCCCGCCGCCGCAGGTTGGGAGACGCGACAGTGCCCGAGGCAGCGCGGGGGAGGGGATGGGACAGGGGAATTCTTGGGAACTGATCGGAATGTCCTTTGGGAGCCCTGCTGGGACCACCCTGAGTCCTCCTGAGACCCTCTGCAACCCTCCGCGGCCACGTCTTGCGTGGGCTCCAGGGGGTCTCAAAGTCAAGGCTCTGCCCGGAGCCGAGCTGGCCAGGGAGCGCCCACCGGGGGGATTTAAGGCAGTGCCAGCGTTTCGGTCCTGTCCAGCCCAGCCGGTGTTGGCCAGGGGCCCGTGCTGGCTGCTGGCCCCGCTCCTCGCTCCGTCCCGCTCGTGTCCCACCTCCCTGCTCTGCTGCTCGGCTCGGATCCGCTCTGCTCCCCACCCGCTTCCCTCCAGCGCTGCTTCCCTGCCTGCCCGAGCCTGACTGCACCCGCTTCTCTCCCTGGGCTGGGAACCTTTTTGCACTTTCCTTTGGCAGCCTTTCCTTTTCCTCATCTCTCCCTCTTCTTCTCCCCCCCCCTCGCTGTTACCGTTCCTTATTGGTATCAATAAAGTCAGTTGTGTGTGTGAGACCCAACATTTGGAGGTTTGGGCCTTAATCTCGCCCTGGAAGGAATCATCTAAAAGAAGCAGGTTGCAGCCCCTGTCCGGTCTGTAACAGAGTCCCAGGGTCAGGGGAAGGGGGGGGAGGCCACTGGGAGAGGTGGGATGGAGATTCAGGGGGTCCCTGTGCCCAGGAAAGGGGGGTCCAGTGGTCCCCGGTGTTGAGGGAAGTGGGGGCTGGGGCTGGGAAAGGCAGGAATGGGGGTCTGGGGGTTCCCAGCATCAAGGAAAAGGGAGGATCAGGGGGCTGGGAGAGGCGGGATTGGCAGGAAAAGGGGCACAGAGGGGTATTTGTTGAGGATAAGGGAGTTCAGAGGGGTCCTGGTGCCAGGGATAGGGGTCCAGGGGGGTTCCCGAGCCCAAGAATGGGGGTTCAGGGGGGTCCCAGGACTCAGGACTGGGGCTCCAGAGGCGTCCCTGTGGCCGGGAATGGAGGTTGAGGGAGGTTCCCATGCCCGGGAACGGGTGTTCAAGGGGGTCTCGGTGCCCAGGAATGGAAATGAGGCGGTCCCGGTGCTGCATAGGGAGGTTTAAGGGGGTCCCGGTGCTGAGGGAGAGGGTGCAGGGAGGTCCCAGTGCCCGGAAATGGAAGTTCAGGGTGGTCCCGGTGCCCAGGAATGGGTATTCAGGGGGGTCTCCTTCCGGGAATGGGGGCTCAGGGGGTTCCCGTGCCCAGCAATCGGGATTCAGGGGGTCCCGGTGCTGAGGGAGAGGGTGCAGGGGGGTCCCGGTGCCCGGAAATGGAGGTTCAGGGAAGTGCCGGTGCCCGGGAATAAAGGCTGAGAAGTTGCCCGTTCCGGGGGTCCCACTTACCCTTCGGCTGCCCCCCCGAGACCGCCAAGACCCCCAGGAGCGCCAGGAGCGCCCCCAGCCCCAGCGCTGGAGCCATCGCGCTGCTCCGCTGGCCCCGCTGGGCGCAGTTCGGGAGACGCGAAAGCGAAAGTGGCCGAGGGAGCGCGGGGGGCGGGCCCGGGGGAATTGCCGGGAATGCCCCGGGATCCCCTTCGGGACCCCTCCCGGCACCGGCCCGGGTCCCCCCGCCACCCCCGGGCCCCCTGGACGGGCCCGAGCGGCGGGACCCCCGGGCCGGGCCGAGCTGAACTCGCGGGCCCTGCGCTTAAACTCGGCCTTAAAGGCGCCGCTTTGGGGCCAAAGCGGGGGAAGCGCCGCGATCAGCGGATGCCGCGGGGGCGGGGGGCGATCTCCCTGGGCCAGTGCCCGCCCTGGGCAGCCCCCACTGCCCCCCGCAGGGGTCCCGGGGTCGAGGCAAAGGGGGGCTCCCAAAGCCCCTGCCAGGGGGGAGCGGGAGCTGGGGCAGGAGCTCCGTGGGGAGAGAAAAGGGGGTGACGGCGGGATGGGGGTCCCGGGGGGGCACACACGCTCCGGGGGGGACACACGACCCCTGGGGACCCCCCTCAGCTCCTCCCGCAGGCGAAGGCCGAGCCCCAGCCCAGGGAGACGAAGGCAAAGACGGAGCCCCGACCCCCGTCAGCATCTTGGGGGGGGCAAAGGGGGCAGGACCCGGGAAACGGCGGCGGCTGCTGGGAAGGGACCGGGATGGACTGGGATGGACTGGGACAGACTGCCGCCAGCCCGGGCACATCGCCAGGGCTGGGACTCCTAAAGCAGCGGCTCCGGGCACATCGCCAGGGCTGTTTCCCGTAAACCGCGGCCGGTTCAGCACAGGGAGCTGGGATTCCGGGCCAAGCCGGGCGGGCACTCGAGGAGGCGGTGGCGGAGCTCGGGCGCGGCCCCGGCGGGGTTGGAGGGGCCGGGAGGGGGGTCCGGCGGGTTCGTCCCGCCCCGTCCCCTCCCCAGGGCCCGCGCAGGGAGCGGCTGCCCGCGGGCTCCTCCTTCCCGCCCAGCCCCGGCGGGCTCGGAAGGAGCCGCTGCCGCAGCAGCGCTGCCTCGTCCCGGCTCCTCTCGCTCCGACCCCTTTGGCTGCCCCGGGCCCGCCACTGCTCCCGCCCGGGGGGGACCGGCCTTGCAGCCGCCTCGGCTGCTGCCACATGGCCCTGCTGGGGCAGGGCTGGCACGGGAGGGGCTTGGAGTCCCTGCCAAGCCGAGCCGGGCTGGGACTGAAAGACAGACCCGGGCTGGGATGGACCGGGATGGGAATATACTGGGATGGGGCTGTGGGATGGACCGGGCTGGGAATATACTGGGATAGGGGTGTGGGATGGACCGGGCTGGGAATATACTGGGATGGGGGTGTGGGATGGACCGGGCTGGGAATATACTGGGATGGGGCTGTGGGATGGACCGGGCTGGGAATATACTGGGATGGGGCTGTGGGATGGACCGGGCTAGGAATATACTGGGATGGGGGTGTGGGATGGACCGGGATGGGGGTGTTGAGTCAGATCGGGGGTGTGGGGGCTGGGCTGGCCCAGGATGAAGCAAGTTTGCATTTGAGCTCAGTTCTCTCTTCCCAAGATTGCTGTGCCTGATCCAGAAGGAATTTGGGAGGGGGAAGGAGGATGTGAGACTAAGAGGAGCAAGAAGAAGCAGCTTTCTCCTGCACGTCCTGCTCCGTCTCCCCTGGGCCTCCCCCTCCAGCCCAGCCCAGCCTGGGGGTCCCACTTTGGGGTCCCCGTGACCCCCAGGTGTCTCCTTGCAGGGACCCCTCAGGTCAGGGCTGAATTCCTCTTGGATTTGCAGACAAAAGTGGAAATTGCTGCTGACTAGTTGGATTCCCTCTCCTTTGGTCACTACAGAAAAGCCCCTTTGAATCACTCCCACGGCCACTTGTGGACTCATTGCCCTTCCTTGGGCAGCAAATAAAAAAGGCCACAACTATATTGGCCTGCAGTAGTTTTGAACTGCTCTTTGGGACACAAAAGTCCTTTATTTTCCCCAAACCCAGTATCATTAGGAGTATTTTCCATGGTAAGTTCCTCTGTTGTTCCCCCCTAGGTCTGTTTTCTCCTCCTCTTCCCCCCCACCTGTTTTTCTCTCCAAAATGCCCTAAACTGCAGCCTGGGGCAGGAGGAGTTTGGGGGCTGGGGAACAATAAAAAACCACTTCATCACTGAAAGCTTCTTGAAAAATGAAGTCTTTGGGTGGGAAAAATGATCCTTTCAGTTCTTCCTTTGCAGACACAGGCAGAGGGTTCTTACCAGAAGAACATTTACCTATGGAGGAAATGCCAGGTGCAGGGGCTGGTAAGAACTGGAATTTGTTGATGTCAGGGTTTATGGAGAGTTTCAATAAGTGTGGAAACTCTTTGCAGCTGCCAGTGCCCCCCCAGCAGCATCCACATTCTGTGTCAGTGGATGCTTGTCCTGTTTCTTTGGGTTCTTTCCTTCCAAATATTCCACAAATGGCTCTGCTGGGGTCAGTTTTGCTTTGGTGAACCTGTGAATTTTGAACTTTGCCGTGGGGAATAGTGCATGGCCAGGGAAAGGCTGAGCAGGGAAAGAATTTAGGAAAAACCATGAACCAGGTGGGAAAATGTTCCTGATGTGGGAGGTTGGAGCAGCGACAAGAGGAGCGAGCAAAGGCTGGGACAGGAAAGAGTGAACAAAAACCAGCCCTGGGGAAAGGAAGAGGGTTAGAAAAAGGCTATGACTGCCTGGGGGGGAGTTGGGAGAATTATCAGCTCTTTGTGGGTTTATATTTGGCCCATGAGGCTTCCTGGCAAAGCCCCAGGAGGGAGCAGGACCTGCCCAGGCTCCGGGAGCTCAGGCTGTTGTCCCAGCTCAGCTCGGGGCAGGAGGAGCTGAGGGTGCCCCTGTCCCCTCTGTGCCCCCCGGGGGTGGCAGAAGCCCCTTGGGAGGCAGGTCCAGAGGCACCATCCCCTGTCCCGGGGGCTCCCCGAGCTGCCCTGCACAGGGTGGGCACACGGGGGGTGATTCTTGTGTCCCTTGGAGTGAATTAAAGTGAACCAATCCTGGATGATCAGTGTTTGCAGAGAGAGAGAGAGAGAGCATTTATTTTAGAGCAGGTGGGTTACAAAGGAAAACAGGTGTGGAGCCCTTTGTGTTGTGATCCAGCCACTCAAAGAATTATGGAGGGTTTCTGTCCCCTCTGAAAGCCTCCTGGGGCCTCCCCTGGGTGTGTTTGGGGCCACTTTGGCAGGGCCCGGAGGGGCTGGTTTGTGCCAAGTCTTTGGGGCCTGGGCAGGGGGTGCTTGGAGGGCAGCCCTGCTCAGAGGCCTTGTCGGGGCAGTGCTGGGTGTGGGCACCCCCCAGGGGCCTCTGCCATGGCCTGGCCCAGGGCAGAGAAATCTCCAGGCCCCAGAGCCCAGAGAGGCGCCCCAGGGCCTCCCCAGTGCCACAGCCTGGGGGCTCCGGCCTCCTCCCCTCAGCCCGACCCTCCATGGCCTGGCAGCAGCTCCTTTGCACAGCCTGGCCCAGCCCAAAGGCTGCAAGTCCCCTCCAACAGGCCAGTTCCTGCCGGGGAGGAGCAGGGAAGGAAGGCCAAAGGGCTTGGCAAGCTGTGGGGCTGGGGGGGTGCCCATCCCATGCTGGAAGGGGGCACGAGGGGGATGCAGCCCCAAAGATCCTTGGGTGCCGCTGACAGCACTGGGATCCCCCCAAACTGAGCCTGGAGCCCCCCATGGGCCTGGGGCTGTGCTGGGAGGTGGGGAAGGGACCCGGGGGGTACAAGAGCTGGGGCTGTGGGGTGCTCTTTGTGCCCCTTCCATGGGCTTTGTCCCCACATTTCAGCCCCAGGCCCATCAAGGACAAAAAGGTGCCCCTGGGGGTCACCGGGCTCGTCACGGGGCTGCTCCTCACCATCACTGCCCTGGGGGGAGTGGCTGAGGCTGGAGGAGCCACCCCAGAGCCTCCTCCTGCACAAACCCCCTGAAAGGAGTCACCCACACACATATGTTAAAGTTTAATTAACATTATCATATTAGATAATATTTGGTGTAACAATAATAATAGATAGGATTGTATTTCCAACCTGCTTTTAACCAGCAGCAAAGCACAAGGAGGGAAGGACGGGATCTGCTTGGAATTTGTAGGGGGCTCCTTAATTTTGGGGGGGTTCTGGCAACTTTTTTGGGGTGTTTCTGGCAGCTTTTTGGGTCTCAGCACTGCTCCCATCCCACCTCAGAGGGGGGAGAAGAGCAGAGCTGGTGAACCAGGAAACACAGACCTGGTTGGGTTTGGCTACAAAACTCCCCCTTGGCTGGTTTGGCCTTTCTAGAGGCGACTTTGCAGCAGATCCCTGTGGATTTGTGCTCCTGGGAATGCTCAAACACCGCAGCAAACATCTGCCATGGCACCGAGGGGTCTTGGGCCAAAAGGAGTCTTTTAAGGAAGAAATCTCTTTTCCATGCGTCCAGCATGATCCCAGTTGCTCACAGCCACTCCCAGTGCGGTCCCAGTCGCTCCCAGTATGATCCCAGTTACCTCCAGAGTGATCCCACTTGCTCCCAGTATATCCCAGTTGCGTCAACATGGTCCCAACTGCCCTCAGAATGCTCCCAGTCACTCCCAGTATGACCCCAGTCACCCTCACTGTGGGCCCAGTTGTCCCCAGCATGGGCCAAGCTGCTCCCAGTTGCCTCCAGCACAGATCCAGTCAATCAAAGTATGATCCCAGTCTTCCCCCAGCATGGTCCCAGCCAATCCCAGTTGCCCACTTGTACATCCAGTCACTCCCTGTTGCCCCCCATATGGTCCAACTCACCCCCAGTGTGGTCCCAGTCACCCCCAGGATGGTTGCAGACTCTCCCAGTATAGCCCAGTTGCCCTCAGCATGCTCACAGTCATACCCAGTTACTTCCACTTGCCCCAGGATGCTTCTAGTTCCCATCAGTACAATCCCAGTCACTCCCAGTCTATGCCAGTTGCCTCCAGAATGCACCCTGTCACTCCCAGTTACTCCCACTTGCTTCCAGCATGATCCCAGTTGCTCCCAGTTTCCCTCTATATAGTTCCAGTTAGTCCCAGTATGGTCCCGGTCACTGACAGTCACTCCCAGAATGGTTCCAGTATGGTCCTGGTCACTCCCACAGTGATCCCAGTCACTCCCAGTCACTCCCAATAGGATCCCAGTTGCCTCCAGTGTGGTTCCAGTTGCTCCCATTCACCCCTACTGTGCTTCCAGTCACTCCCAGAATGATTCCTGTCACTCCCAGCCACTCCCAGTATATCCCAGTTGTCTCCAGCATGCTCCCAGTCATTACCAGTATGATCCCAGTCTCTCCTAGTACGATCCAAGTTAACCCCTTCATGGTTCCAGTTGCTCCCAGTCGCCCCACTGTAGTTCCAGTCCCTCCCAGTATGACTCCAGTATGATCCCAGTGACACCCCAGATGGTGGCACTCACACCCAGGATGAACCCAGACATGCCCTGGCACTCCCAGTAGAAAGCCATTTGCCCCCTGCAGGGGTCCACTTGCTCCCAGTCACCCCACTATGACTCCAGTAGCTCCCAGTATGATCCCTGGCACTGCCAGTCTCTCCCAGTATATCCCAGTCGACCTCAGCATGCTCCCAGTCACTCCCAGTACACTCCCAGTCAGTCCCAGTATGATCCCAGTCACTCCTGGTCTCTCCCAGTATATCCCAGTTGCCCCCAGTGTGGTCCCACTCACTCCTGGTTGCTCCCAGTAGCTTCCAGCATGATCCCAGTTGCTCACAGCCACTCCCAGTCACTCCCAGTTTGGTCCTAGTCGCTCCCAGTATGATCCCAGTCAGTTCCAGTACGATCCCACTTGCTCCAAGTATATCCCAGTTGTGCCAACATAATCCCAACTGCCCTCAAAATGCTCCCAGTCACTCCCAGTATGACCCCAGTCACCTTCACTGTGGGCCCAGTTGCTCCCAGTATGATCCCAGTTGTGCCAAGCATGGACCCAGTTGCTCCCAGTTCCTCCAGTGGGATCCAAGTAGTTTCCAGTTCCCCTAGCATAGAACCAGTTGCTCCCAGTATGATCCTAGTTTGATCCCAGTATGATCCCAGTACAATCACTGTTGCTACCAGTATGATCCCAGTAACTTGCAGACACTTCCAGTATGAATCCAGTTTGATCCCAGTCATCCCCAGTATGGTTGCAGTGCCTCTCACATACTCCCAGTATTACTGCAGGCACTTCCAGTATGACCCCACTATGACCCCAATATGACCCCAGTCACCCTCACTATGGTCCTATTTGCTACCAGTATGATCCCAGTTGCCCCCAGCATGGGCCACACTGCTCCCACTGTGATCCCAGTATGCTCCGAGTTGTACCCAGAATGGTCCCTGTCACTCCCAGTTCCTCCCAGTTGCTCCCAGTTGCCACTAGTATAGACCCAGTCACTCCCAGTATCATCCTTGTCTGATCCCAATATGATCCCACTTGATCCCAGAACAATCCCAGTTGCCTCCAGCACAGATCCAGTCAACACAAAGACGATCCCAGTCTTCCCCCAGCAGGGTCCCAGTCAATCCCAGTTGCACCTTTGTACATCCAGTCACTCCCAGGTGTTCCCAGTTGCCCCCTGCATGGTCCAAACCACTCTCAGTGTGGTCCCAGTCACCCCCAGTATGGTTGCAGACACTCCCAGTATATCCCAGTTGCCCTTGATGGGGGGAAGGTGGGAAAAGGGGGTCATAGGGTGGAAAAGGGGGTCATAGGGTATAAAAGGGGTGATGGGACCCCAAACTGAGGGTGAGGTGAGGGGGACCCCCCAAAAGTGGAGGAGGAGGGAGAATGAGGATTGGGGGCTGATGGGAAAGGGGTGGGAGAGGTCAGAAGAGTGGGGAAAAAGGGAGGGTGGGACCCCCAAACTGAGCATGAGGGAGCTGGGGATTGGGGAATTGTCGCGACGGAAAGCTCTAGACACCTCAATGTGAGAATCCAGGAACTTCGTTTATTGTAGATTGATAACAGCTTAATATACACTCTATAATAGGTTCATGAATATTACAGAGATCAGGCTCATTATTGGTACTCAGTTAGGTGGTGATAACTGCCTTCCATTGTTGACACAGGTGGTACTCAGTTGTTTTTTGTTTTGCTAATCACAATGTCCTGTTTACCAGCCTATTAACACGTACAAGGGCACTCTAACTTTGCTATCTAAGATGTTCTCACGGCCTAGGCAAGCCGTGTTCTATAGCTAATTCCCTACAATACCCCCTTTTTTTTTTTTTTTTTTTTTTATTCTGGGCTAACAATGTTTCCTCTGTTATAGTACTTACATGTTTAACAATACAAGAAAAGGTAATACGAACTATTGCTAAAATTATAACAATTGTCAACAACCATCGTAGGCTTTTCTTTAACAAAACTTAAAACCTATTCAGACATAGAACCAAAAATAGATTGAAGCTACGAGTCTATAGGACTAGTTGTTACTGTTACTTTCTTTGTGTGTTCTACTGTTTCACTCAGGTTCTACAATTCTTTTGTGTACAGGTTAGGTAGTTTGTGCCAGCTGGTCAAGTCGTGGCTTTGATAAACACTTAATCTAGATTGAAATAATCTTAACATAAAACAGGTTTGAGTCTCATTATCACTTGTGTTACCTACAGACAGTGATCTCATTAAACTTAACTCCTGGGGATCTTTTGCCAGAGTAAGACCTCGAGGGTTAGTACTAAAATAGACAGTACAAGCACGAAGACAATCTGGACAAGAGACAACAACTGAGCGAGCAATAGAATGGATTAAGCTATATTGACATCTGAAGGCTTCTGTATGCTGTGCTCTCAGTTCCTCACCAGTGCCCTCCTCCTTGCTCTCAGCCCTGTCACGAGGCTCAGACAACATGGCCGAGGTGGGTGCTGAGGCCAGGCTGAAGGACGAACTGATATGCCCCATCTGCCTGGACATTTACAGGAACCCTGTGTCCCTGGGGTGCGGTCACAGCTTCTGCAAGGAGTGCATACAGAAGGAACAGAAATACACCCGCAGGGCCCTTCCCAGTGCCCACTCTGCCTTTACCCCACAGGCCCCCGTCCAGCCATGAAGACTTGCTTGACTTACAAGGCCTCCCTGTGCCAAGCCCACCTGAGTAAGCATAGCACAAAGAACACTCAGAAAAAACTACGTTCTGGTGGGGCTCTGTGGTGCCCAAGTTTTGGCTGAGAGGAAATCCCCCAGCACGGTAAACTACTGGAATGCTACTGTGAGAAGGACAAGGTCCGCACCTGCACGCTGCGCTCCGCCCCCAGCTCCCACAGGGACCACAAGACCATCAGCTTAAAGGAGGCTTTTGGCCAAGCACAGCGTGTTTTTCCCAAAACTGTAAAAGAGGTGAAAAACTATGAAGCTGCACTGGATCAAAGCATAGGAAACTTGCTGGAACAATCCTCTGCAAAGGAGTTCTTTAGAGTACAAACAACACTTGAAAATTAAGACTTGGCATAACTGGTCTGCTCTGGCCTCCAGCCAGGAGGCCTGAAGACACACTATCCACAGCACTGCAGATGTTTTTGAGAAGGCACGCAGGATGGCCTTGACAACCTAAAGGCTCCCCTGCAACGAGCTGAACAAACAAGGCAGCAACATCGACAACTCCCGATTTAAATCTTGGAAAACACAGAAAAGCTCAAAATGACCCTCACTACTGCCATAGCAGATGCAAATGCAATTATTTGATGGTTTAAGGACCTCACCCCGGCACAAGCCTGCATTATCTCTAGCTAGTTATGTAACTAGCAACTTCTGTAACTGTCACAAAACTTGTTTCTCTACAGCATCTTGCAGCTTTTCTATGAATTGTGAGAATGGTTCCCGGGCACCTGGATGCACAGTGGCGCACCCTGCCTCGGGCTCTGCCAACCTTGCAGTCTGCACCAATGTTTGCTGGCTTATGGTTTTTACTCACTTTAAAACTAGTGGTCTCCTGCGCAGCTCGCACAGCTAAGGAACAGCAGTAGAAAAACTCCACCTGAGATTTAACTTTCATAAATTTCTGAAACAAGGCAGAAATAGAACACCAAATTTATGTAAGAACCTCTTATTTAACCTCAGTTCAGATCAAACAGCTAGCCGGACAGGGCTAGTCTAGAAATAACTAAAACCTCACCACTCATGGTGGGAATTTGAAGAATTCATATACCATTCAGGATAAGGATTCACTATGGTTCAACAGAATCGTGTTACACATCTCTAAAATCTTGACACCGGCAGAAAGTATTTTTAAGTTTACACAGTCACACATTCATGTAGCTTTTTTCTTTCACACAACATTCAGGTGGCCACCTCAGACATTCTCCTCAATCACACACACATTTTCAAGTAGTCATTGGCTGTGCACTTCTTATCAGTTTCATAATTCAAAGGAAATTTATGGCATAGCTGCCATCAGCAATCTGCAAATCCTGCATAACTCTCCATGTAAAAGACAAATACAGCAAGAAAGAACAGAATATTATCTTGGAAATCTTCAACTCTTCTCATAGAGCAACGATATTTTGTCATAAAGGCAATAAAACTACTTTTGCAGGGGGCAAGACTATATCCCCTTCTGTCTCATCGTTCCGTCTCCAAATCTTCTACCTGCACCCTGCCCCAGGGGGAAACAGCCAAATTTCATGTAAGAGATGCGAAATGGCAAACTATAGGAAGTTCTTAATAACCTTCTGTAATATGCAAAAAGCTAAGCACGGATGTTCTGTTATTTCTAATCTTACTTCAAAGGATTTTTCGTCAGTCTCCCTGTTTTGAAGAAAACGTTTGAGAATGCCATGAGCACACTGCATGCTTAACACCTATTGCTGTAAAAACAATGCAATCTTATTTGATTTATAAGTTGGGATATTGTTAATTTTAAGTTGTTTTTTCTCTTTTCCCTTTTTTCCGTGTTTTACCGTCTTTGCCTCCCCCACGCTCCTCATTGCCGAAGGACGAAGGAGGGGAAGGAGGGGCTGGGCTCACCCAGAGAGATCAGCAGAAGGAACTTAACTTAATCACAGGGTCTGCTTAAAAAGAGAGAAAAACGTAGGAGAGGGAGAGAACAGCTGCAAACAGGCACGTTTCAGAGAAGGGGTGATTGGTGTAACGGGGAAAAGGAGAAACAGCTTTCCCCCTCCCCTAGCTGCACCCTCTGAAGCTTTTGCTACCGTCATTAACTCGCCGCTCTAGGAAGAGGAGCGGCACCAGGGAGAAAACACTCGCTGCAAAGCAGGGAAGGGGAACGCACACCCCCGGGCCCACGGCTGTCAGCACTGCGGGGAAAACAGAGCCCCCCCGCCGCCCGCCGCGCCGCCCGGGGCCCCCGGCGTGCACGCACACGGGCGCACCGCTCCGAGCCGGGGCCGAGCACCGCTCCGAGCGATTCCACCGGCCCCCGGCTCGGTGTCAGCCGGGAGCGCTCCGAGCCGGGGCCACGCAGGCGGCGCGACCACCGCCACTGCCCCGCTGCCCGGCGCCGCCCCGTATTCACTCAGCACGGCGGCGCAAGCACCCAGCGCCGTGAACACAGCCGCAAATGTGCAGCGCAGTCCCGCAGTACAGTTCAGATGAAAAGCTGGAAATGTCTTAAGGTGGAACTCAGTCATAGTGTTCGTAAAGTTTATCTCTGGTCTATCAGCAGTACTTTCACACTGCAGCTGTCGTCTCCGATCGTCCTGGATATGCACTGCCGAGATGCTAGCACCGCATTCATGTTGGCGGGGCCGCCCGGTTGTCCCCGGCCCCGATCTGTGATCTGTGGTCCCGCTCCGGCTCCCTTCAACTCCGCTCGACTCCCTTTTTACACGATTTCTCTGTATGATGGTATCTAGTAGCATTCTAATGTCCTCAGACTGTGCTTTAATGTCTTTTACTGTTCTAAATAACAATCGCCAAATTGTAAGGAGGGAAGCAGCAACTTTTTCTCCCTTATAGGTAGCAGTAAAGAGCTTATCACTAAGTTCTTTCCAAGTAGAGATAGTAAAGGCAGTTACAGTGTTCGCTTCATATCCCTGGCCCTTACATGAAAGCAGCATCTGCCTCAAAGCCAGTTCGTCTTAACTCCCCGCTTTCCCAGAAAGCATTGGAGCAATGATAGTGCCGCCTGTCCCTCCATTACCTAAAAAACGTGTTACCACGCTTTGTGCAGCCCTTTCCACGAGACTTTGCGGCTTTGTCGGCGGGCCTCCTTCTTCAGGAGTCGTCCCGGGCGCCGGGCCCTGGAAGCACGGAACTTAACTCTTTCGCCGTCCGAAATCCCCGAAAGGGAGGCGTCCGGCGGCGGCAAGTTGAGCTCTTTTTCGTCCAGCCCTTTCGCCTTCTTGTGCTGCACGGCAAGACCGACCGAAACTCCTACGTCCGACCGTGGCTGCGAGAACCCGACTTGGCTCTCGGGAGTCCGACTTGACTCCGAGTCCAACTTGACTCCGACCCAGGAGATCCGACTTGATCCCCTAGGGACCCCCCTCTGGTCCCTGCACACGGGCGCCAAATTTGTCGCGACGGAAAGCTCTAGACACCTCAATGTGAGAATCCAGGAACTTCGTTTATTGTAGATTGACAGTAGCTTAATATACACTCTATAATAGGTTCATGAATATTACAGAGATCAGGCTCATTATTGGTACTCAGTTAGGTGGTGATATCATCGTAACTGCCTTCCATTGTTGACACAGGTGGTACTCAGTTGTTTTTTGTTTTGCTAATCACAATGTCCTGTTTACCAGCCTATTAACACGTACAAGGGCACTCTAACTTTGCTATCTAAGATGTTCTCACGGCCTAGGCCAGACCTGTTCTATAGCCAATTCCCTACACGTGTCTGTCTCGTATTGGCCTCTTTAGCCACCAGTGTGCTTGTAGCAAATGTGGGCAGAGCCCTTCCCAAATCTTCGTTCGCGAAGCCCGGCCATGATTTTGGATCTTAATTTGGGAGTCTGGACTCACTGGTTTATTTGGTTCTGGAACTGGTATTTGGTTTATTTGGTTTTGGAAACAGGTATTTGGTTTCTTTTGTATTATGGGTACTTCAGGTTGCAAAGAAAGAGTCTTGAAGAAATCCTTTCTGCTATTTTGGATATTAACTTGTGATTTCTGGACTTCTAAGTTGATTTGGTTTTGGAAACTGGTATTTGGTTTATTTCGTATTCCTGAACCATTGGAAACAAATTGGGACCCCTTTGGAGGGACAAAGCTGTTGATGGTCCAGGGGTTCCAGGATCCTGAGGATTCCAGTGCCCACTGAAAGTTATTCAGGGAGATCCTCTCGGTCCCTGGATGCAGGGAGTTCCAAGCAAGATCCCTGGGATTTTATTAATACATTAAAAAGTTTATAAAAGTTATATAAAAGTATATAAAAGGTGTACCTAACAACATAGAAATGGAGCTCTATAATATAATATGATTGACTTATAAAAAGTTGTGATAGAACTGTAAAAGAAGAGGTGTGATGCCTCAGAGCTTTTTGGAATTTTTAACTTTGGTAGATTTTAGAAGTAGTGGTGTAGTGATTGTAGATTTTAATGCAGCTGCATTCTATCCCTTACCCTGTAGCATAATGTTTGCACATCCCCAACCCTGTTACCCCATCCCATATCAACCCCTCTAAATCCCGTTAGCATGTTTAGTCTTCTTTTCAAGGTAGAATTGTAGAAAAGCCTGGACCAGAAGACATCCCACAGACACAGCCACCTTCAAGCCCAGAACTCGGGAGGAGCTCCAAGGACTGTGGGTGCTGCGAAGAAGATGAAGCTGAGGAAGAAGGGATCCCAAAGACCCCAAGCCCAATTCCCAAAGGGGTGTGTCGGGGGCAGAATGGGGCAGAAGTGGGGGGTGGAGAGATCTGGGGTTGGATGGACCTTGTTCTAAAATCCCAGAGCCACTGCCTGGGGGGTGCCCGTCGTGTGTGTTCCCCTGGCCTGAGGCTCCACTACAGGACCTGCTCTCTTTATCTCATCTCATCCACTCCCCTGGCCTGGAGTCTTCTCCTCCGCGCTCTCTTGAGGCAACGGGGACTGGACCTACCAGGTGCTGGGGATGCTGGAAATCCCCCCCGGTGCCGGGTGGAGCACGTCAGCCTGGAGCACCCCCTCAGCCAGGACTGGGGTACGGCCCGGCCCCCCCAGCACCGGGGGCACACTGGGAGGGGGGTGAGGGGCTCTGGGGGCCGTGGAGGGAACTGGGAGGGAGTTTGGGGGGTAAGGGAAAGGGTCTGGGGGGGAATGGAGAGGCTGAGAAGGAGACTGGTGGGTGCTGGGAGGGTTGAGAGGGGCTTTGGTGAGTCCTGGGGGCAACTGGGAGGGAGTTTTGTGGGAGCCTTTTGGGGATGGGAGCGGCTTTGTGGGGAAATGGAAAGGCTGAGAAGGGAATTGGAGGGTCCCTGGAGGGCTGAGGGTCACAGCCTGGACCCCCCAATCAATCCCCGTGCTAATTTTTTGGAGGTCGTGTGTCCCCCTGTACCTGCTTTTGTTCTGACACCAGCCAACTGCTCCCGGTGTTCCCAGTAAAGCTTCCCAATTCTCTGCACTCCCTGGATTCCCAATTTTGGGTTCACCTGAGCTCCCCCCTCCCCCACGGACCCCCCCGAACCCCCCAGCCCCGGGGCTGCCGCGGGGGCCCCCAACGGCCCTCAGCCAATCCCAAAGCGCCCACGCCGCCCGCGCCCAATCCCAGCGCGCCGCGCTGATGACTCATCAGTCGCCGGGAAGACGCCTCGAAAAAAGGGCCCCAACTGCGCCCTCAGCCAAGCCCAGCGCGCCCCAAACCCCCCAAAACGGCGCCGCCCGGCTGGTTTGGGGCTGTCAGCAGCTGTCCGGCGCTGGGCATGGAGCGTGTGCGGGGAGCTGGGGCCGTGCTGGCGGTGCTGGTGGTGCTGGGAGCCCCCCCGGCTGCGGGCGAGGAGCTGTCGGGTGAGCGGGGGGGGCGGGCAGGGGGGTGGGGTGGGAAAGGGGGGTAAAGAGGGGAGAAAAGAGGGGTTGGGAGCCCCAAAAGTGAGTGCGAGGCGGGTTGGAAGGCCCAGAGTGAGTGGGAGGGGGGTGGGAGCCCTAAAGTGAGGTTGGGGGGTCTGGAGATTGTGGGGCCGGTGGGAAAGGGGTGGGAGAGGGGGGCAAGGGGGTGTGGGAGATCAGGCAGAGGGGTGCCATGGGGGTCCCTGGGGGTCCCTTCAGCCCTGGAGGGGTTCCCTGGGACTCTGGGGGGGTCGGATCCGCATTGAGGGAGTCCCCAACCACCTTGTCCATCCTGGGGGACCGATGGGGGGGTTCGCCCCCAGCCAAGAGCCGGTTCTGGGGCGTCCGTGGGGCAGAGGGGGGTGGGAAAGGGGGGTCCGGGGTGGCCCCCTGAGCTCCAACCCTGCTGGAGTGGAATAGGGCCTGAGGGGCAGGGGGGGTACGGGGCACCCCCTACCCCGTGTCCTGCACACACAGGGGTGTTCCAGCTGATGACAAACCACGAGTGTCACTTCATCAACGGCACCGAGCGGGTGAGGTTCGTCGAGAGGCACATCTACAACCGGAAGCAGTTCCTGCACTTCGACAGCGATGTGGGGGTCTATGTGGGGGACACCCCACGTGGGGAGACCCTGGCCAGGCACTTCAACAGTAAACGGGAATGGCTGGAGTACAAACGCTCTGCGGTGGACAGGTACTGCCGGTACAACTACAAGGCTGATGCTCCGTTCACCGTGGAGAGGAGAGGTGAGCGTGGGTCACAGTGGGTCCCCTCGGGCCCTGCCCTGGGAATGACCCTGGAGCCCCTCAAACCGTCCCTGGGAATCACCCCAGACCCCTCAGCCCTCCCTCTGCCATTCCCCATGCCCTTTGGCCCCCTCCCAGTTCTTCCCAGTCCACTCCAGTCTCTCCCAGTTTCCCCCAGTTTCTCCCAGTGCACTCCAGTTCATCCCAGTCCATCCCAGTCTCTCCCAGTGCCGCCCCCCGCGTCTCCACCCCGCTGGGGCCACCGAGCTCACGCCCCTCAGCCAATCCCAGCGCGTCTCTCTGATGACGCTCCAGTTGCCAGGCAGACCCAAACCAAAGAGTTCCCTCACCACGACTCAGCCTCCAAGGCCCGAGCGCTTCCTTCCCAGTCCACCCCAGTCCCTCTCACTCCACTCCCAGACCCTCACAGTCCATTCCAAGACCCTCTCAGTCCATTCCCAGTCGTTCTCACTTCACTCCCACATCTCCCAACTCTCTCCCCAGTGCCCCCCCAGCCAATCCCTTTCTCCCCCACTCTATTCCCAGTCCCTCCCACTGCCATCCCAGTCCCTCCCACTCCCATCCCAATCCCTACTAATGTCCTACAAGCCCTCTTCCCTCCCTCCCAGTGCCCCCCAGCTCAGCCCAGTGTCTCCCCCGTCCCTCCCAGTGCCCCCCAGCGTGTCCATCTCGCTGGTGCCGTCGAGTTCCCAGCCCGGCCCCGGCCGCCTGCTCTGCTCCGGGATGGATTTCTACCCTGCGCCGGTGCAGGTGAGGTGGTTCCAGGATGGGCAGGAGCTGCCGGAGCACGTGGTGGCCACCGACGTGGTCCCCACCGGGGACTGGAGCTGCCAGGTGCTGGTGCTGCTGGAAATCCCCCCCCGGCGCGGGGTCACCTACAGCTGCCAGGTGGAGCACGTCAGCCTGGAGCACCCCCTCAGCCGGCACTGGGGTACGGCCCGGCCCCCCCAGCACCGGGGGGGCAACTGGGGGCGACCGGGAGGGAGTTTGGTGGGTGCTGGGGGTGATGGGAGGGGGGTTGGAGAGTCCTCAAGGGGCCGGGAGGGGCCGGGTGGGATCCCTGGCGGGGCTGGGAAGGGACTGGCAGGAGGTTTGAGGGACCCCCGGGTGGGCTGGGGGAGAGCGGGCCGGGCTCTGTGGGGTGCCGGGGGGTGCGTGGGAGGAGGTTTTGGGGGTGCTGACCCCCCCGGCTCCCCCCAGAGATGCCACCGGACACCGTCCACAGCAAGATCCTGGTGGGGGTCGGGGGCTTTGTCTTGGGCTTGGTCTTCCTGGCGCTGAGGCTCGGTTTCTACCTGCGGGAGAAGGTAAAGGGGGGTCCCCAAATGGAGGGCGTGGCCCCCCCCTTGCTCTCCCACAGCCTCTGGGCCCCCCTTGCCCCCTCAGCCCCTTTTCTCTCACCCCCTTTTCTCTCCCCACAGAGCTCCTGAGCCACCGGCGGCCGCAGCCCCTCCCCGTGGCCTCGGGCCCAGCCGGGACCCCCCAAACCCTGCGCTCATTTGGGGGGGTCGCCTGTCCCCCCCTTCCCTGTATTTCTTCCCACACTAACCAGCTGTTCCCAGTGTTCCCAGTAAAGCTTCTCAGTGCTCTGCAGTCCTGGGTGTTGGGGAGAAGTGGGGTGGCTCCAAGAATCCTGGGAACGGGGGGGTTTGGGCACTGCCAGACATTAAAAATCCTGGAGAAAAGTGATTTGGGCACATCCAGAGACCAAAATATTGAAAAAGAGGGCTTGGGCACTCTCAGACCCTAAAACTCCTGGAAACAGGGGGGTTTGGGTACTCCCAGGATCCCAAAATCCTGGGAACTGGGGGTTATTGGGCACCCGTGACCACCAAGAACTACATTCCAACGTATCCCGGACACCCAAAACCCCATCCCCAAAAATCCGGGAACCCCCAAAACACACCTTGGACCCCCCAAGGCCCGGGCGAGGTCAGCAGCAGCAGCAGCCAATGGGAGCGAGCGCTGTTGTTTCGTCATCAGTTGCCGGGTAGACGAGTCCCGAACTGAGCCCCGATCGGGCTCAGCCAATCAGAGACCGCCCTGAGCTCGTCTTTGGCTCAACGGGGGCACTCCCAGACTCCCAAAATCCTGGACGAAGGTGGGTTTGGACACATCCGGAGCCTAAAAATCCTGGGAAGGGAGGTTTTGGATGTTCCCAGCCCTCCAAAAACCAAGGAACAGGGGAGGTTTGGGAACATTCAGACCCTAAAAAATTTTGGGAACACCAGGGTGTGGGCTCTCCTAGATGCTTAAAATCCCGGGAACAGGGGGGTTTGGGCACTCCCAGAGTACAAAATATTGTGGGAAAAGGGGGTTTGAGTACTCAAAGACCCCCAAAAATCATGGAACGGGGGGGGGTGGGCACATCCAGAGCCCAAAAATCCTGGGAACAGGGGGGTTGAGGCACTCCCAGACTCCCAAAATCTTGGAAAAAGATGGTTTGGGCATTCTCAGACACTAAAAGTCCTGGGAACAAGGTGGTTGGGCACTCCGAGACCCCAAAAATCCCGGAAAAGGGAAGTTGAGCTGCACCCAGACGGCCAAAACCGCAGGAACGAGGGGCTGTGGTCACACCCAGGTGCCCAAAATCCCGGGAAAAGGAGAATTTCTCACCCTATTCCCCCCCCCCTCCACCCCTGCATTCCCACCTTTCCAGGTCACCGCAAACCCCGTTCCCAAAAGTCCGGGACCCCCCAAAACCCCACCTTGGACCCCCAAAATCCCGGGAACAGGGGGGTTGGGGCTCTCCCAGACACTGAAAATCATGGGAAAAGGAGGTTTGGGCACATCCAGAGCACAAAAATCTTGGGAACGAGGGGGTTGGGACACTCCCAGAGCCCAAACTATTGGAAAAGAGGGGCTTAGACAGTCCCAGACTCCATCAAAATCCTCGGAACGGGGGGGGTTTGGGCACTCTCAGACCCTCAAAATCCTGGGAAAAGGGGGTTTGGACAAATGTCACCCTTTTAACCCCCATGAAAAGGGGATTTGAGGCTTTATCAGACCCCAAACATCCTTGAAAAATGGGCTTTAGGTACTCCCAGACCCCAAAAATAGGGAAAACAGGGGGGTTTGGGCATCCCAAGACCCACAGAGTTGTAAGAACAGAGGGGTTTGGGCACTCCCAGACCCTAAAACTCCTGGGAACAGGGGGGTTGGGGCACCCCCAGAACTCCAAAATCCCGGGAAAAAGAGAGGTTATTGGGCACCCGCGGCCACCCAGAACATCATTCCAACTCATCCACATCACCTTAAATCCCATCTCCAGGAATCCGGGACCCCCCAAAACCCACCTCGGACCCCCCCCAGCCCCGGGGCTGCCGCGGGGGCCCCCAACGGCCCTCAGCCAATCCCAAAGCGCCCACGCCGCCCGCGCCCAATCCCAGCGCGCCGCGCTGATGACTCATCAGTCGCCGGGAAGAACAGGCTCCAACAGGGCCCGAAACCGTCCCCAGGCTTTGCCCTCAGCCAATCAGAGAGCGCCCAAAAGCCCCCAAAAAGGACCCGCCCGGCTGGTTTTGGGCTGTCAGCAGCTGTCCGGCGCTGGGCATGGAGCGTGTGCGGGGAGCTGGGGCCGTGCTGGCGGTGCTGGTGGTGCTGGGAGCCCCCCCGGCTGCGGGCGAGGAGCTGTCGGGTGAGCGGGGGGGGCGAGAAGAGGGGTCGGGTGTGAAAGGGGGGTAAAGAGGGGAGAAAAGAGGGGGTGGGAGCCCCAAAAAAGTGAGTGCGAGGGGGGTCGGAAGGGGCGGAGTGAGTGGCAGAGGGGTGCGAGCACAAAAGTGAGGGCAGGGGAGTCTCGGGGGTGAAGGGAAAGGGTTGGGAGAGGGGGGCAAGGGGGTGTGGGAGAGCAGGCAGAGGGGTGCCCTGGGGGTCCCTGGGTGTCCCTCGAGCCCTGGAGGGGTTCCCTGGGGCTCTGCGGGGGTGGGATCGGCAGTTGGGTGGTCCCCAACCCCCCTGTCCATCCCCGGGGGCTGATGGGGGGGTTCCCCCCCAACCAAGAGCCGGTGCTGGGGTGTCCGTGGGGCAGAGGGGGGTGGGAAAGGGGGGTCCGGGGTGGCCCCCTGAGCTGCCAGCCTGCTGTGGGGGGCTGGGGGATGATGGGGGGGACGGGGCACCCCCTGACCTGTGTCCTGCACACATAGGGGTGTTCCAGTGGATGGTAAAGCACGAGTGTCACTTCATCAACGGCACCGAGCGGGTGAGGTTCCTGAAGATGCACATCTACAACCGGGAGCAGCTCCTGCATTTCGACAGCGATGTGGGGGTGTTTGTGGGGGACACCCCGGATGGGGAGAAGGTTGCCAGGGACTGGAACAGCGACTCAGAATTGATGGAGCGCGTACGGGCTGCGGTGGACACGGTCTGCCCGCACAACTACGAGATCGTCACCCCGTTCAGCGTGGAGAGGAGAGGTGAGCGTGGGACAGAGCGGGTCCCCTCGGGCCATGCCCCGGGAATGACCCTGGAGCCCCTCAAACCCTCCCTGGGAATCACCCCAGACCCCTCAGCCCTTCCTATGCCTATCCCCTTACTCTTTGGCCCTCTCCCAGTCCATCCCAGTCCATCCCAGTCTCTCCCAATCCTTCCAATGCCCCCTACTCTCTCCCAGTCCATTCCAGTTTTTCAGAGTCCATCCCAGTCCATCCCAGTCTCTCCCAGTGCCCCCCCGCGTCTCCACCCCGCTGGGGTCACCGAGCTCACGCCCTTCAGCCAATCCCAGCGCGTGTCTCTGATGACGCTCCAGTTGCCAGGCAGACCCAAACCAAAGACTTCCCTCCCCACCACTCAGCCTGCCAGGCCCGAGCGCTTCCTTCCCAGTCCAAACAAGTCACTCCCAGTCCACACCAGTCACTCCCAGTCCACACCAGTAACTCCCAGTCCCTCTCACTCCACTCCCAGACCCTCCCAGTCCATTCCCAGTCGTTCTCACTTCACTCCCACATCTCCCAACTCTCTCCCCAGTGCCCCTCCAGCCCAGACCCTTCTCTCCCACTCGATTCCCAGTCCCTCCCAATGCCATCCCAGTCCCTCCCAACGACCTCCAAGCCCTCTCCCCTCCCTCCCAGTGCCCCCCAGCTCAGCCCAGTGTCTCCCCTGTCCCTCCCAGTGCCCCCCAGCGTGTCCATCTCGCTGGTGCCGTCCAGCTCCCAGCCCAGCCCCGGCCGCCTGCTCTGCTCCGGGATGGATTTCTACCCTGCGCCGATGCAGGTGAGGTGGTTCCAGGATGGGCAGGAGCTGCCGGAGCACGTGGTGGCCACCGACGTGGTCCCCAACGGGGACTGGAGCTACCAGGTGCTGGTGCTGCTGGAAATCCCCCCCCGGCGTGGGGTCACCTACAGCTGCCAGGTGGAGCACGTCAGCCTGGAGCACCCCCTCAGCCGGCACTGGGGTACGGCCCGGCCCCCCCAGCCCCGGGGGCACACTGGCAGGAGGGCCGGGAGTGAAAGGGGGCAACTGGGGGCAACTGGGAGGGAGTTTGGTGGGTGCTGGGGGTGATGGGAGGGGGATGGAAGGGTCCTAGAGGGGCTGGGAGGGGCTTTGTGGGTTCCCAAACATGCTGGGAAGGGACTGGCAGGAGGTTGGAGGGACCCCCGGGTGGGCTGGGGGAGAGCGGGCTGGGCTCTGTGGGGTGCCGGGGGGTGCGTGGGAGGAGGTTTTGGGGGTGCTGACCCCCCCAGCTCCCCCCAGAGATGCCACCGGACACCGTCCGCAGCAAGATCCTGGTGGGGGTCGGGGGCTTCGTCTTGGGCTTGGTCTTCCTGGCGCTGGGGCTCGGCTTCTACCTGCGGGAGAAGGTAAAGGGGGGTCCCCAAAGGGGGGGCGTGGCCCCCCCTTGCTCTCCCACAGCCTCTGGGTCCCCCCAGCCCCTTTGCTCTCACCCCCTTTTCTCTCCCCACAGAGCTCCTGAGCCACCGGCGGCCGCAGCCCCTCCCCGTGGCCTCGGGCCCAGCCGGGACCCCCCAAACCCTGCGCTCATTTGGGGGGGTCGCCTGTCCCCCCCTTCCCTGCATTTCTTCCCACACTAACCAGCTGTTCCCAGTGTTCCCAGTAAAGCTTCTCAGTGCTCTGCAGTCCTGCTCACTGGAGAGAAGGGGCTCGGGATGACTTGGGGGGAAACCGCGGGAGGAGCAGAGTTTGAGGGGGGCAGAACCGGCCCCAGGATGGACCAGGAGTGGGGGGGGTTTGAGGGGGCATCTGCACCCCAACAGGGCACCCAACGCACCCCAGGAGGTGCCAGGACCCACCTAAACCCCGTAACAGAGGTGCTGGGAATCCCAAATTCAGTGGGAGGGGAGTGGGACCCCCCAAAAGTGGACGGGGGCGAGATGGGACTGAGGAGTGGGGAATGATTGGAAAGGGGTGGGAGAGGTCAGAAAAGTGGGGAAAAGGAGGGGATGGGACATCAACCCGTCCCCAGCTCCCCGCACACGCTCCATGCCCAGCGCCGGACAGCTGCTGACAGCCCCAAACCAGCCGGGCGGCGCCGTTTTGGGGGGTTTGGGGCGCGCTGGGCTTGGCTGAGGGCGCAGTTGGGGCCCTTTTTTCGAGGCGTCTTCCCGGCGACTGATGAGTCATCAGCGCGGCGCGCTGGGATTGGGCGCGGGCGGCGTGGGCGCTTTGGGATTGGCTGAGGGCCGTTGGGGGCCCCCGCGGCAGCCCCGGGGCTGGGGGGTTTGGGGGGGTCCGTGGGCTGCGCGGGAGGGGGGAGCTCAGGGCCCACCAAAAATGCCCAGTCAGGGCTCCCAAAGCTCAGGGCAACCCAAAAACGCCCATCCGGGGCTCCTGCAGCTCCAACGGGCCCCCCAAAATCAGTGGAGGGCGTTCTCTGATTGGCTGAGCCCGATCGGGGCTCAGTTCGGGACGCGTCTACCCGGCAACTGATGACCCAGCGCTCACTCCCATTGGCTGCGTCTGCTGCTGACCCCGCCCGGGCCTTGGGGAGTCCGAGGTGGGTTTTGGGGTTTCCCGGATTTCTGAGGTTGGGGTTTGGGGTGTCCTGGATACGCGCGAATGAGGTTCTGGGAGGCCGGGTGTGTCCAACAACCCTCAGTTCTTGGGATTTTGGGAGACTGGGAGTGTCCCAACCCCCCTTTTCTCACAATTTTGGAGGCCTGTGAATGCCCAAACCCCTGTTCTCACAGTGTTGCAGGTCTAGGAGCACCTAAATCCCTTTTTTCAAGGTATTTTTCTGGGGGCTGAGAGAGCCCAAACCCCCCTGTTCTTGGGGTTACTGGGAGGCTGACATTGCCCAAACCCCACGGTATTTTTGGGGTCTGAATGTTCTCAAGCCCCCTTTTCCTGAGTTTTTGGGGGTCTGACGTGTCCCAAACCTTCCTGTTCCCAGCATTTTGTGGATCTGATTGTACCCAAACCTCCCAGTTCCTGGGATTTTGATGGAATCTGGGTGTGTCTAAGTCCCACTTTTCCAAGACTTTTGGGTCTGGAAGTGCCCAAACCCCCCTGTCCCTGGGATTTTTAGGGTCTAGGAGAGCCCATACCCCCATGTTCCCAAGATTTTTAAGGTCTGAATGTTTCCAAAACCCCCGTTTCCAGGATTTTTGGAGACCCCCACTTCTCCCCAACACCCAGGACTGCAGAGCACTGAGAAGCTTTACTGGGAACACTGGGAACAGCAGGGTTGGGTGAGAACAAAAGCAGGGAAGGAGGGGACAGGCGACCCCCCCAAATGAGCGCAGGGTTTGGGGGGTCCCGGCTGGGCCCGAGGCCACGGGGAGGGGCTGCGGCTGCCGGTAGCTCAGGAGCTCTGTGGGGAGAGAAAAGGGGGTGAGAGCAAAGAGACTGGGGGGGCAGGGGGGCCCAGGGGCTGTGGGAGAGCAAGGGGGGGACCACGCCCCCCCTTTGGGGACCCCTCTTTACCTTCTCCCGCAGGTAGAAGCCGAGCCCCAGCGCCAGGAAGACCAAGCCCAAGACGAAGCCCCTGACCCCCACTAGGATCTTGCTGCGGACGGTGTCCGGTGGCATCTCTGGGGTAGCCGGGGGGGTCAGCACCCCCAAAACCTCCTCCCACGCACCCCCCGGCACCCCACAGAGCCCGGCCCGCTCTCCCCCAGCCCACCCGGGGGTCCCTCAAACCTCCTGCCAGTCCCTTCCCAGCCCCTTTAGGGATCCCACCCAGCCCCTCCCAGACCCTTTCGGACCCTCCAACCCTCTCCCAGCACCCCCAGCACCCACCAAACTCCCTCCCAGTCGCCCCCAGTTGCCCCCCCGGTGCTGGGGGGGCCGGGCCGTACCCCAGTGCCGGCTGAGGGGGTGCTCCAGGCTGACGTGCTCCACCTGGCAGCTGTAGGTGACCCCGCGCTGGGGGGGGATTTCCAGCAGCACCAGCACCTGGTAGGTCCAGTCCCCGTTGGGGACCACGTCGGTGGCCACCACATGCTCCGGCAGCTCCTGCCCATCCTGGAACCACCTCACCTGCACCGGCGCAGGGTAGAAATCCATCCCGGAGCAGAGCAGGCGGCCGGGGCCAGGCTGGGAGCTCGACGGCACCAGCGAGATGGACACGCTGGGGGGCACTGGGAGGGACGGGGGAGACATTGGGCTGAGCTGGGGGTACTGGGAGGGAGGGCAGAGGGCTTGGATGACATTGGTGGGGATTGGGATGGCAGTGGGAGGGACTGGGATGGCAGTGGGAGGGACTGGGAATAGAGTGGGGGAGAAGGGGATGGGCTGGGGGGGCACTGGGGAGAGAGTTGGGAGATGTGGGAGTGAAGTGAGAACGACTGGGAACGGATCGAGAGGGTCTGGAAGTGACTGGGAAGGACTGGGATGGACTACTCTGGACTGGGAAGGAAGTGATCCGGCCTGGGAGGCTGAGTCGTGGTGAGGGAACTCTTTGGTTTGGGTCTGCCTGGCAACTGGAGCGTCATCAGAGAGACGCGCTGGGATTGGCTGAGAGGCGTGAGCTCGGTGGCCCCATCGGGGTAGAGACGGGGGGGGGCACTGGGAGAGACTGGAATGGACTGGAATGGACTGGGAAGAACTGGGAGGGGGCAAAAGGCCACGGGACGGGCACAGGGAGGGCTGAGGGGTCTGGGGTGATTCGCAGGGAAGGTTTGAGGGGCTCCAGGGTCATTCCTGGGGCAGGGCCCGAGGCGACCCGCTCTGCCCCACGCTCACCTCTCCTCTCCACGCTGAACGGGGTGTACAGCTTGTAGTTTTGAGGGCAGCACGTGTCCACCAGAGACCGTGCATACTCCAGCCATTCCTGGTCGCTGTTCCATTTCTTGGCAAACTTCTCCCCGTACGGGGTGTCCCCCACAAACACCCCCACATCGCTGTCGAAGTGCACGTACTGCTCCCGGTTGTAGATTTTCCTCAGAACGTTCCTCACCCGCTCGGTGCCGTTGATGAAGTGACACTCGAACTTTAACATCTCCTGAAACACCCCTGTGTGTGCAGGACACAGGACAAGGGGTGCCCCGTGCCCCCCATCATCCCCCAGTCCCCCACAGCAGGCTGGGAGCTCAGGGGGACACCCCGGACCCCCCTTTCCCACCCCCCTCTGCCCCACGGACGCCCCAGCACCGGCTCTTGGCTGGGGGGGAACCCTCCCATCAGCCCCCTGAGGATGGACAGAGGGGTTGGGGACCCCCCCAATGTGGATCCGACCCCCCCAGAGCCCCAGGGAACCGCTCCAGGGATCAAGGGACACCCAGGGACCCCCAGGGCACCCCTCTGCCTGCTCTCCCACACCCCCTTGTCCCCCTCTCCCACCCCTTTCCCACCGTCCCCACAATCCCCACACCCCCCCCTCACTTTGGGGCTCCCACTCCCCCTCCCACTCACTCCGGGCCTTCCGACCCCCCTCGCACTCACTTTTGGGGCTCCCACCCCCTCTTTTCTCCCCTCTTTCCCCCCTTTCCCACCCCCCGCTCACCCGACAGCTCCTCGCCCGCAGCCGGGGGGGCTCCCAGCACCACCAGCACCGCCAGCACGGCCCCAGCTCCCCGCACACGCTCCATGCCCAGCGCCGGACAGCTGCTGACAGCCCAAAACCAGCCGGGCGGCGCCGTTTTGGGGCTTTTTGGGCGCGCTCGGATTGGCTGAGGGGAAAGCCCGGCGCCGGTTTCGGGCCGTGTTGGAGCCTGTTCTTCCCGGTGACTGATGAGTCATCAGCGCGGCGCGCTGGGATTGGGCGCAGGCGGCGTGAGCGCTTCGGGATTGGCTGAGGGCCGTTGGGGGCGTGTCCAAGCCCCTCTTTTCCGATATTTTGGGGTCTGGGGTCGATCCAACCCACCCAGCTTCTGGGATTTTAAGGGTCTAGGAGAGCCCATACTTCTGTGTTCCCAAGATTTTTGGGGTCTGAATGTTCCCAACCCCCTGTTCCTGTGGTTTTTTTTAGATGCTGATGGTGCCCAAACTGCTCTTTTAGAAGATTTGAGCAACTGGGAGTGCCCAACCCCCTCCGTTCACTCAAATTTAGAGGTGTAGGAGTAAATAACGCCCTCTTTTCCAGGATTTTGTTGTTCTGGGAAATCCCCAAGCCCCCTGTTCCTGGTTTATTGGGAGGCTGACATTGCCTAAAGCCCCCTTTTCCCAGGATTTTCAGAGTCTGGATGTGTCCAAACCACCTTTCTTCAGGATTTTGTGGATCTGGAGTGCCCAAACACACCAGTTATCAGGACTTTTAATATCTGGGATGCCCAAACCCGCCTGTTTCCAGGATTTTTAGGAGGATGGGAGTGTCCAAGCTAGTCTTTTCCAATATTTTGGGCCCTGGTAGTGCCCCAACCCACCCAGTTTCTGCAATTTTAAGGGTCTAGGAGAGCCCATACCCTCGTGTTCCCAAGATTTTTTGGTTCTGAATGTTCCCAATCCCCCCATTCCTGTGTTTTTTAGATACTGATGGTGCCCAACCCCCTCTTTTCTAAGATTCGAAAGTCTGGGAGTGCCCAAACCCCATTGGGTTTTTGGGGAGCTGCCTAAACCCATGTGTTCTAAGAATTTTGGGGCTCTGGATGTGCCCAAACCACCTTTCATCATCATTTTCTAGTTCTGGGAGTGCCCAAAGCCCCCTGTTCTCACAGTTTCCAGGGTATGGAAGTACCTAAACCTCTCTTTTCCAGGATTTTTTGGAGCTGGGAAAGCCCAAACCCCCCCATTCATGGGGTTTTGAGAGGATGACATTTGTGCAAACCCCCCTTTCCCCTGGATTTCTGGAGTCCAAGAGTGTCCAAGGCCCTAATTTCCAATACTTTGGGGTCTGGGAGTGCCCCAACCGACCTGATCCTGGGATGTTTTGGGTCTGGGAGTGCCCAAAGCACCTTTTCCCAAGATTTTGTTGGACTGGCAGTGCCCAAACCCCCCCATTCCCAGGATTTTGGAAACCCCCACTTCTCCCCAACACCCAGGACTGCAGAGCACTGAGAAGCTTTACTGGGAACACTGGGAACAGCTGGTTAGTGTGGGAAGAAATGCAGGGAAGGGGGGGACAGGCGACCCCCCCAAAATCAGCGCAGGGTTTGGGGGGTCCCGGCTGGGCCTGAGGCCACAGGGAGGGGCTGCGGCCGCCGGCGGCTCAGGAGCTCTGTGGGGAGAGAAAAGGGGGTGAGAGCAAAGGGGCTGGGGGGGCAGGGGAGGCCCAGAGGCTGTGGGAGAGCAAGGGGGGGGACACGCCCCCCCTTTGGGGACCCTCCTTTACCTTCTCCCGCAGGTAGAAGCCGAGCCCCAGCGCCAGGAAGCCCAAGCCCAAGACGAAGCCCCCGACCCCCACCAGGATCTTGCTGTGGCCGGTGTCCGGTGGCATCTCTGGGAGGAGCCGGGGGGGTCAGCACCCCCAAAACCTCCTCCCACGCACCCCCCGGCACCCCACAGAGCCCGGCCCGCTCTCCCCCAGCCCACCCGGGGGTCCCTCAAACCTCCTGCCAGTCCCTTCCCAGCCCCTCTGTGATCCCACCAAGCCCCTCCCAGACCCCTGAAGGACCCTCCCACCCCCCTCCCGTCACCCCCAGCACCCACCAAACTCCCTCCCAGTTGCCCCCAGTTGCCCCCTTTCACTCCTGGCCCTCCTGCCAGTGTGCCCCCGGGGCTGGGGGGGCCGGGCCGTACCCCAGTGCCGGCTGAGGGGGTGCTCCAGGCTGATGTGCTCCACCTGGCAGCTGTAGGTGACCCCGCGCCGGGGGGGGATTTCCAGCAGCACCAGCACCTGGCAGCTCCAGTCCCCGGTGGGGACCACGTCGGTGGCCACCACGTGCTCCGGCAGCTCCTGCCCATCCTGGAACCACCTCACCTGCACCGGCGCAGGGTAGAAATCCATCACAGAGCAGAGCAGGCGGCCGGGGCCGGGCTGGGAGCTGGACGGCACCAGCGAGATGGACACGCTGGGGGGCACTGGGAGGGACAGGGGAGACACTGGGCTGAGCTGGGGGGCACTGGGAGGGAGGGGAGAGGGCTTGGAGGTCGTTGGGAGGGACTGGGATGGCATTGGGAGGG